>NC_057799.1:347607262-347787822 GCF_018294505.1 Triticum aestivum
GCAAGGGGGGAAGCGGCCGGCCTAGGAGGAGGGCGCGCCAAGGGGGAGTCCTACTCCCACCGAGAGTAGGACTCCTCCTTTCCTTGTTGGAGTAGGAGAAGGGAAGGGAGAAGGAGAAGGAAGGAAGGGGGCGCCCCCTCCTCCCTAGTCCAATTCGGACTAGTCCATGGGGAGGGGTGCGGCCACCCTTTGGGGCCTTTCTCTCCTTTCCCGTATGGCCCATTAAGGCCCAATACGAATTCCCGTAACTCTCCGGTACTCCGAAAAATACCCGAATCACTCGAAACCTTTCCGATGTCCGAATATAGTCGTCCAATATATCGATCTTTACGTCTCGACCATTTCGAGACTCCTCGTCATGTCCCCGATCTCATCCAGGACTCCTAACTCCTTCGGTACATCAAAACTCATAAACTCATAATAAAACTGTCATCGTAACGTTAAGCGTGCGGACCCTACGGGTTCGAGAACTATGTAGACATGACCGAGACACGTCTCCGGTCAATAACCAATAGCGGGACCTGGATGCCCATATTGGCTCCCACATATTCTACGAAGATCTTTATCGGTCAAACCGCATAACAACATACGTTGTTCCCTTTGTCATCGGTATGTTACTTGCCCGAGATTCGATCGTCGGTATCTTAATACCTAGTTCAATCTCGTTACCGGCAAGTCTCTTTACTCGTTCCGTAATACATTATCTCGCAACAAACTCATTAGTTGCAATGCTTGCAAGGCTTAAGTGATGTGCATTACCGAGAGGGCCCAGAGATACCTCTCCGACAATCGGAGTGACAAATCCTAATCTCGAAATACGCCAACCCAACAAGTACCTTCGGAGACACCTGTAGATCACCTTTATAATCACCCAGTTACGTTGTGACGTTTGGTAGCACACAAAGTGTTCCTCTGGTAAACGGGAGTTGCATAATCTCATAGTCATAGGAACATGTATAAGTCATGAAGAAAGCAATAGCAACATACTAAACGATCAAGTGCTAAGCTAACAGAATGGGTCAAGTCAATCACATCATTCTCCTAATGATGTGATCCCGTTAATCAAATGACAACTCATGTCTATGGCTAGGAAACATAACCATCTTTGATCAACGAGCTAGTCAAGTAGAGGCATACTAGTGACACTCTGTTTGTCTATGTATTCACACATGTATCATGTTTCCGGTTAATACAATTCTAGCATGAATAATAAACATTTATCATGATATAAGGAAATAAATAATAACTTTATTATTGCCTCTAGGGCATATTTCCTTCAGGGTTGTCTCCGCGTATCATGAGCTTGTCATGGGCTAAGTTGGGACACCCCTGCAGGGTTTAAACTTTAGAGAGCCGTGCCTGCAGTTATGTGGCAGATGAGAATTTTTAGTATCCGGTTATAGAGAACTTGACACGAGATCCGAATTAAAATACACCAACCGCGGGCATAACCGTGACGGTCTCTTTTAGAGTAAGGTTGAGAAGAGAACACGGTGGGGTTATGTTTGAACGTAAGTAGTTCAGAATCACTTCTTGATCATTACTAGTTTGCGATCGTTTGCGTAGTTTCTCATCTTACTCTTGTGCTCGTAAGTTAGCCACCATACAATGCTTAGTCGCTTGCTGCAGCCTCACCACTTATCCAATCCTTATGCATTAAGCTTTGCTAGTCTTGATACCCATGGTAATGGGATTGCTGAGTTCTCGTGGCTCACAGATTACTACAACAATAGTTGCAGGTGCAGGTAATGCGATGATAATGACGTGAGAGTGATGTTTACTTGTTTTGGAGTTCTTCTTCTTCTTCTTCTTCGTTGATCTTGGAACAGGTTCCTGGTCGGCAGCCTAGGCTAGCAGGGCGGATGTCGTTTGAGCTTTTGTTTGTGTTTCATCCGTAGCCAGATGTTGTTCTTATGTATGATGTTTTTGATGTATTCTTGTGGCATTTGTCTGCCTTATATGTATCCCCAACTATTATGTAATGGTAGGATGTAATGATATCCACCTTGCAAAAGCGTTTCGATATGCGGCTCTATCCTTGGTGGGACCTTTGAGTTCCTCTCGGATAGGATCATATATTGGGCGTGACAAGTTGGTATCAGAGCCTTACCGACCTTAGGAGCCCCCTTGATTAATCGAACCGCTGCCGTTGTTGAGTCTAGAAGAAAACTATTTTTGAGTCTAGTTATATCGGAGAGTAGGAATTATTTTTACTCCTTAGCCCCTTCGTCGCTCTGGTGAGGAATCATGATGTAGGTGTTTTCCCACTCTTCTATCCTTTTTCACTCAATTTTTTTAGGATCGCGCGGGTATTGTTGGATCGTTGCGATATCATTGTGACAGGGATTCTGTCTTGGTGCCTCTTGACATTTAGGGGTTGTGGCAGTGTCCCGGGGAGTTGAGCTCCAAGGTGTTTTCGTCATAGTGCTTATCGTTTCAGTTCTGGAATACCAGAGGTCGCCGACATCGAAAACACTTCTATACTCTTTTTGGCGAGAGTAGTTTGAAGACACCCAGTACTGGGGAGAGCGATCAGATGTATTGCCACATCTAGTATATCGGATGTTTTCGAAGGTCTAAGGTACACAATTTCCGAGGTTTTCTTGGTTATGTGTTGATGGATGGATACATTTGGAGTGTAGGATTTGTTAGTTGTGTGAGATATTTGTGCCTCCCTGTATCCCCAACACCAGATTGCATAACCAGAAAGTTTCGGGAGTCTTTAGGTGGGAATTCAAGTAGTTACCTAGGTTTATCCTTCCAACAAATGCATGAGGGGTTGTGTATCTGTTTCCGGCTTATTCTGTGAGCCAAACCCTTTGTTTTGTTCTTCAGTTGTGGTATTTGAGTTGCTTCAATGTCAAGTGTTGATTCCATACTTTTCTATCGGAGTGCTAATCCTTGATCATCAAGATTGTCATGTCAATTCTTTTCTAGTCGGCATGCTTCTCTTCAAGTGGATCCGATCATTCCAACATTCGCAAGATCAATTCTCAGTTTTCTCAATGGTGGCCATTTTGTTCGTCCCAAGTTGCCTTTATTTTTCCCACCATCCCACCCTTTTTCTTCAAGGATTCAGATTTCTTAATCATGTATCCTTTTATTTGTGAGAAGTCTCTTCATTCTTTTCCTTCAATGCTCTTACCCGGTGATTCCTCGTGAAGATGCTCAGGAGCTATCAGTGCATCATTCTTTGTTCTATTTTCTTCTCCCGTGGATTCAATTCAAGCTTTAGGTGTTGATCATATCCCTTTCCTTGTTCCAAATGCTTTCCCATGCCGGTGCACCTTATAATCATTCCCCGCTTGCTATTCAATTGTTCCGGAGTGCTGAATATATCTCTAAAGATTCGTGTTTCCACGTTGCATCCATTCAAGCTATTTTGAGGTTGTTACCTCATTCAAGCCATTTAATTCAACCAGTGCAATCTCTCTTTAAAAATCGTTCAACGGTGTTTTCTTTTGAGTGGGCCCTAACCCACAGGTCTTTTCCCAGGATCTTACCCGACTCTCCTAATTTTCCGGAGTTATTCTCAAATTCTTTCAAAGTTTGACGTAAGAATGAATTATCATCAGTCATATGTCTTTCTCCAAGATCTTTCAAATTCTTTTCTTTGTTGGTTCGACCTCTCTATTCTTCATTGTTCTGGAGTGCCTCGCCAATTCCTCATGGTGGTGTTTCTCATCGTCATTGTCAGCGTTGAAGGCCGAAGAATATTTTCTCTTAAATACTGCTCCGCTCTCTTCAAGATTCTTGGTTCAAGCTTCAGGTTATCCTCTCAAGTGTTCCGACCATGAGAAATTCTTTCCACACCCATCCGAAGTATTTCAGGAGTTGTTTTTTATGTTTCGATTCCCCGAAGGCCATCATTCTAGAAGAATTCGTCATTTTTCTGCTCTCGTTTCCCCATTCTTACCGGTGCATTGTTCAAGTATTCTCTAGTCGGCTTGTCATCTCTTCGTTCTTCTGTATCTAAATTCACTCAAGTATCTTCGTTCGTTTTCTAATTCTTCCCGGTGATTTGTTCCCTTTGCTTCGTTTGTTTTCAATTCTATGGTGGTTCATTTGAGATTCCTCTTCCTTTGTTCTCGTATAAATTAATTCATTCTTTCCAAATCCTATCAGTGGTTAGTTGAAGATTTTCCAAAGTTTGCTCTATATCTCTCCTAATCCTTTCAAGAGGAATACGTAGTATGCAAATCCATTGCTTGTCATTAATTTAAACTGATGAAGGATACGCATAATGTAATTCTTCTTCTTGTTTCATCCAAGTGTTTAATCTCTTCTTTTCGAAGTTTGTCCATCCTATCACATTCTCGGTTCGAAGTGTTTTTCATCTTTTCTTTTCCGGAGTGCAAAATTTCCTCGGCCATCTCGTCGGAACCTCCATCTAAATCACTACAAGGCTTTAATCATGTTCTTTTCATCCATCACTTCCTTCTCATCATCCTTTCATTACCGGAGTTCTCATGAAGGCTCAACATGGTGGTTCGTCAAGGGTTCCTTTCATTCTTCAATTGTTCTTCAAGATTTCTCTTGAAGTTAAGATCCGCCAAGCTATACTCTAAAATAAACATGGTGCTCAACACATGTTTTGTTTTGAGGAGTTCAAGCATTCTTCACCTTGCATCCGAAGTGCACTTCTTTCTATCTTATGCTTTGTGGTGGTGTTATGTCATTCTTGACAATTTCTCTTCGTGATTCAAAAGTTGTTAGGAATGAGATATTTTAAGACCATTGTTTTCTCCTCGTTCAGGAGATCCTGTCTATCAATCAATCTCTTCGTTGGAGTTATCTTGTGTCATATTTCACCTAAAGCCTTCCCTAAGGATTGTGCTAATTGTGGCGCTTATCTATGATCCAAGTTTTATCCTATCCTCTTGGTGAAAGAAAAATTTTCATCTCTTCATTGGTCTCAAGCAAGCAATTGTTTTAGTTAGTGGCAGAATTTCCCCTCTAGTTTTGAAATGTTTTCATAGGCCCACGAGGAGTATACCATTTGATTGTTGATTCTTCAACAACCCCGTTCAATCCTTCTTTTTAAGGATGCTTTCTCAAATTCATTTGAGGTAGAACATGTTCTTTTCTTCTCCGTTCCTTTCATTCCATTCTTTCATTTCTTCCGGAGGCATTGCGATGTTGCTCCCTTCGACCCATCATCTTGTTTTGTCAAGATCATGTTCTTTTATTGCTTATCCATTTAACCGGAGTGTTGTGTATATCATTCCACTTTTAACCGGAGTCTCATCCAAGTGTTTTCATTTTGCCAAGTTCATATTCTATTCCTTCCATTTTCTAACCGGATTGTTGTCGTAATTGTTCCTTTATCGTTCCTTGTACATCTCGTTTCAACCAGAGTGCTTGCATGTACTTCTTGTCCATTGTAAGCCTTTTCTTATGTCTTTCAACCTACAAGGTTCTCATAGTGTTCCTTGTTTCCGTTTACTACGGAGTGCTCTCAATTTTGTTCAGCTCCGTCGTGTCATTTCTTCAAGCTTTGCGACCTCTCAAGGTTCGTGGTTTCACTCGTTTGTCAAAGAAGCAATCCGTTTCTCTCCGATGCCATCCTTAGATCTCGGGACGAGATCTCTTGTAAGTGGGGGAGTGTTGTGACGACCCGAGACCGACGCTCCAGACGCCTTCCAGTTATTGTTCGTTGTCGCTGTGTTTTTATTTTGCTTGTTGCATTTCATCATGTCATCATGCAAATTGCATCTGCATGTTTTCATAAAGCTTGCATCCGTTCGTAGCTGCCACGTCCCCCTGCCTTTGTTGACCGTTCTGAGACCACTCGGGTTTCGTTTCCCTCTTGTGTGACCGCCTAACCAACCTTTTTGCCTGCCTACATACCCAGTTGCAACCTGTTCGAAACTTCCCCGAACCCGAACCGGGCAGTCGTTACCGATGGGTCCGGATCATCCCCAAACATCCCTAAAATATCTTCGGTTATTTGTTTGAACGCCCATAGCCTATTTTTCTCGACCGCACGATTTTGATCGGAGGTTCCATGTCTAGCCTAATTCATCTCCCATCACTATATAAACGAAGCTAGTCCAAATCTGAGCAAACCCTAAAAATTAGGACACTTGTCCCATCCCGCCGCCGCCAGCATCTCCCACCTCGGGATCCTTCCATTCCTCCACCCACCAATTAGCTTCTGATTCCCTTGATCCACCCGTCCAGCCTCGTCTCGCTCCCTCGCACCTACAAGGCGTCGCCCCCTGAACCTGTCGGTTTTCCTCCGCTACAACGAGCCGGAGCGCTCTTCTCGCTCATCCGCATCGATCTGGTCGCCAGCCAGCTCTGTTGACTGTGCTCGCGTGGACCAGGCCTCGACCGCCTCCAACCAAGCCGCCAAGGCCCAACGCGCCGTCCCCTCCGGCTTGTCTCCACCCCCTCCACCGACTGGGCCGAGCCCGTGGTGAGCAACCTGCAGCCCAGCCAGCCTGTTGACCTGTTGCAGATTCAGCCCCGTGCCATGTTTTTCTACGTGGACGATTTTTCCTATTATCCAGAGGACGCTAGCTTTTCAGAAAACCCCCTAAGCTTCATGCATATAATAACTCATGAACTATGCATCATATGTAGAAACTTCATATATATAAAATGCTTAGAATTTCATATAGTTTCACAATATCCAACTTTCATCCATGATAAAAATGTTTAAAATGCTATTTGCATTTAATTTGCTAAATGTCATGTTAAAATGATTTATTTCGTAACTAAATAACCGTAGCTCTAAATTTAATAAACTTGATATGTAAATGGGGTAGAAAAAGGCATAGATTAACATGGTGCACTTACTTTTTCTGTTTAACAACTCTAAAATATGGTTTAGGGCAGAACAGTACCAAATTCAAAATATGCATATGAGGATTTTCCGAAATTGTTGTTTGTTATTTCCGACCTCATTTAAACTTGCATAAATGTGTAGTTTACTTATGCTTCACCTCTTGCCATGTTTAACAACATTTAATATTCTTGGGTACATAAAAGAGAGCGAACTAAATAATCGCATGTGGTGTTTCGCTGCATATTGAGCTCCACTTAATTTGTAGTATTGTTTGTTGCACTTTGCCATGTCATGACTCATTAAACCGGACATGCATCATACTTGGTTGTGCATCATGCCATGTTTATGCTTGTTGGTTTACCATGTTGTTTGCTTCTTTCCGGTTGTGCTTCTTCTCAATAGTTCCGTATGTTGCGATTGTGAGGATTCGTTCGACTACGCCCGTTCGTCTACTTCATGGATTCGGTCTTCTTCCTAGCGGGATTTCACGCAAGATGACCGTCACCTTGGATCTCACTACTATCTTTGCTATGCTAGTTGTCTCGATGCTATCGCTATGTCGCGCTACCTACCACTTGTTTATCAAGCCTCCCAAATTGCCATGATAGCCTCTAACCTTTTCACCCTTTCTAGCAAACCGTTGTTTGGCCATGTTACCGCTTTGCTCAGCCCCTCTTATAGCATTGCTAGTTGCAGGTTGTTCCATGTTTGGGACATGGATATCATGGGATATCACAATATCTCTTATTTAATTAATGCACATATATACTTGGTAAAGGGTGGAAGGCCCGGCCTTTTGCCCGGTGTTTTGTTCCACTCTTGCCGCCTTAGTTTCCGTCATATGTTCCTTGATTTTGCGTCCCTAACACGATGAGGGTTTATGGGCCCCTCTTGACAGTTCGCTTTGAATAAAACTCTTCCAGCAAGGCTCAACATTGGTTTTATCATTTGCCTAATAACAACTAAAACTTGCATAGGGACTTTCCGGACCCCGAGGACTTAATCAACCCCCCGGGCCAGTGCTCCTCTGAGTGTTGGTCCAAACTAGAGCACCGTGCGGGACCGCCGCTAGGCAACTTGGGGTATTTGGTTCCTGTACGCGCTTCGCTCATCCGGTGTGCCCTGAGAAAGAGATACGTGCGGCTCCTATCGGGATTTGTCGGCACATCAGGCAGTCTTGCTGGTTTTGTTTTACCATTGTCGAAATGTCTTGTGCATCGGGATTCCGAGTCTGATCAGATGTCCCGCGATGGAGGGTTGTCTCCGCGGATCGTGAGCTTGTCATGGGCTAAGTTGGGACACCCCTGCAGGGTTTAAACTTTCGAGAGTCGTGCCCGCGGTTATGTGGCAGATGAGAATTCTTATTATCCGGTTGTAGAGAACTTGACACCAGATCCGAATTAAAATACACCAACCGTGTGCGTAACCGTGACGGTCCCTTTTCGAGTAAGGTCGAGAAGAGAATACGGTGGGGTTATGTTTGAACGTAAGTAGTTCAGGATCACTTCTTGATCATTACTAGTTTGCGATCGTTTGCGTAGTTTCTCATCTTACTCTTGTACTAGTAAGTTAGCCACCATACAATGCTTAGTCGCTTGCTGCAGCCTCACCACTTATCCAATCCTTACCCATTAAGCTTTGCTAGTCTTGATACCCATGGTAATGGGATTGCTGAGTCCTCGTGGCTCACAGATTACTACAACAACAATTGCATGTGCAGGTAATGCGATGATCATGACGTGAGAGCGATGCTTACTTATTTTGGAGTTCTTCTTCTTCTTCATCGATCTTGGAATAGGTTCCTGGTCGGCAGCCTGGGCTAGCAGGGTGGATGTCGTTTGAGTTTTTGTTTGTGTTTCATCCGTAGCCAGATGTTGTTCTTATGTATGATGTTTTTGATGTATTCTTGTGGCATTTGTCTGCCTTGTATATATCCCCAACTTTTATGTAATGATTCTCTCTCAAAAAAAAACTAAAAAACTATTATGTAATGATAGAATGTAATGATATCCACCTTGCAAAAACGTTTCAATATGCGGCTCTATCCTTGGTGGGACCTTCGAATTCCTCTCGGATAGGATCACATGTTGAGCGTGACAGTAGGAATAGTGTTAATTGTGTTGTGTTGTTCATATGTGATGTCTGTTGTGAAGTGTGCTGCATTTGAATGGTAAGACCACCGAGCAGAACAACTACGTACACACAACCAAACAACTGCGGTTTGCATCTGCTCACCCCTAAAACACAAATGCAGGCCACCAAACAGAAAGCATAATATGGCCGGCTACTGATGCAATGCAGGCTGTCAAATGATGTGCATAATATGGTTTTGAGCCTGCATTAGCTCAATCAGACCCAGTTGAGTCACATATGCAAGGGGCCGAAAAACAGTGCACGATACCAAACACGACCGTGATGTCATCTACAAGCACATTTGTCGGCAACTTTAATGCAGCAACACAGGTTTTAGGTAAACCGTGTATGAACTCAATGGTCTTCTTGTTTTCATTTCTGCTCCGGAGTGTATTCGGGAGACCCTATGTAATATGTTTGTTTAATCAACAAAATACCAACGGAGAGCAGCAACTGCAATCTTAAGAATTTCGCCAATCATACGGATTTCATTGGTCTCAAACTGGAGCTACAAACACCATGTGTAACAATCAATCTATACAAAAATGGAGTTCGGAAATAGAGAAATAATCATACGGATTTGCGTTTTCAATTGTCTCAAACTGGAGCTACAAGCCTACAAACATCATGTGTAACAATCAATCTATACAAAAATGGAGTTCTGAAAAGGAAAAACAACAAGTGGCATCTTTCTGTTAAACCAAAGTGCTGTAAACTACTCCCTGTGTTCACAAATATAAGATGTTTTGATTATCTCAATATGGACTACATACAGGAGAATGAGTGAACAAACACACTAAAAATAATGTCTATATGTGTCCGATTCAGAAAAAGTTAGAACATCTTATATTTGTGAATGGAGGGAGTACATACCAGGAAACATATCTCACAAGCATAAATTATTCATTAAATCGTTTTCTTCGTTGCAGGTTACCATTCACACTACCAGACCGCAACCAAAAAGTCCAAACAGCAAGATTTCTGCAAGTGACATTGGCACACCAGAGAAAAAGGATTTGCTGCTGTTGTACGTAAGTCATAACTGCTTCTCTCGCAATCTGAAATCGCTGATTACACGATATCACAAGATTTAAGGTAGTCTACAATGCCCCCCAACATGTTCTGATTATTTGATAGTACTATCTAGCAGCCAATGGTAGTTTTCTATTATAATAGGTTTAAATGTTTTTCTTGGAAGGAGATTTAAAGTGATATTCTCAATTGTATAAAAAAACTGACTAATGCAGGCTGGCAAGGGGTGTTACAGCCAGAGAGATTCTTAGTATGAAAGAAAAGAACCAAGGAAACAAAAATATTAGTTCTCCCCATTCCGCAAATACTACTATGGGGAAAGCCTTACCTTCGACATTCCGGGGAAAATTCACGACGCTGTATTTTTCAAATGAACAAGAGCTGTCTGTTCCAGTGAGAAAATCCTTTAGCACTAGCTTTGCATCTATACAATGCCTATATACTGAAAAGGAAGATGGCTCTGTATGTATCTCAATATGTACACCAACTGAACATCCTCCTTGTTCCCTCCAACTACATCTCTGTTGCCGATCCTAACAAGAACTATGCCTGTTGTGCATGTGCATGTTTTTTGTTTTCTTCATCATCTCCAGGATGGCGGCAGCCTTCCTCCTTGCTCTTGGAGTCCCATTCTGTGCAAGAGAAGCCAGTGAGCCATTTGTATTCTCGTCTGTCTCGATCTCTTTCAGCTTTGCCCTATTGTACATACAGATTGAGAAGAGGACTACCGCCGCGTTCTCTTTGCTGCGCTTGCACTCACTCTCCCTCATTGCTTGGAGCATACAAGTGGCACCACCAAACTCTATCATGAGCTCTACCATGTCATAGTTGCTTGACAATAAAGCAAGTATAGCCAAGAATTCCTCCACAAGAGACTGATCTCCGATGGCTCTGATTGCCACATCGACGATCCCACCCCTTGTAGCTATTGATCTGTTCTCATGGAGCATACAAAGATTGAAAATAGCTGATGCCGCATCTTTCTTTGCTATGATGCTGCCATGTTCAAGAAGATCAATCAAAGGTTCAATTGCCCCTAACTCACCAATCTTCTCCTTGTTGGAGTCAAGAGCGGACAGAGTGAAGATGGCAGCTGCCGAATTGCTGCGGCTCCCCATGTCTCCTGATTTTAGTGCCCATATGAGAAACGGGATTGCTTCTGGGTCATCTCCAATTATTTTCTTATTGCTATCATGTAGTGAAAAGTTGAGAATTATAGTCACCATGTCCTCCACTACTTGTGGATCATTTTGTAATCCTGGGTTAGAAAACCGTGCAAAGGTCATTTGTGATATGGAATCTGGCCTCTCTTCTAAAACAGCTCTAAATTCACTGCTGCGCTTGGTAAGGAGCCGAAGACCCTTAATTGCTTGCTTCCGTTCAGTACTGTTTGATGATGAAGTTATCTTGTTGAATATTTCATCAAATGTTCTCTGCTCACTGTTGCAAGTATGATCTTCCTCCTGGTTCTCAAGTGGTGAAAGGGCAAACCCATTCTCCGTGCACCACTCTGCTATCAGGCTCCGAATGAGGAGGTTAGGAACCAGAGTTGTGTTTAAGAGCACTTGCTGGGTCTGCGGGCACATCTGGTTCCCTGCACTAAACCACTCCGCGATGTAACGACGATCGTAGGTCTGCATTGGAGGAAGATCAATGGGTCATATTTCTTTAACTAAACACATAAGGTCTCACAAAGACTGATGAATGTACTAGAGATTTTTTAATCTAGATAATGTAACATATATGTCGGCTATTTATTTTCCTTGAGACTTCCAGTCAAAATTGTCCCCATATGAAACATGAATACTTCCCTCGATGCTCATAAAATTCAAAACATGCCAACAATGTGAATTGCATTTACTTTGGCTGGTCCAAAGATGACTGAGTTGAAGAATTCACACTAAATCTAGCATTGGGGAACAGCTATAGTACAGACATAGTATAATATGTCACATATCCAACACCCATGTGGCGTCAATGTGAAAAGGCATCTTAAGTCACATGCTTCACATGGTCAAAGCCTGAAGTTTCTAGGGATAAAATATTATTGTTCACTGAACTTTTGGGGAAAAAATGCATTGCAATTTGGGTGATACCTATGGAATAAATATTACTCCCTCCATTCCTAAATATAAGACCTTTTAGAGATTCCACTATGGACTACATACGGAGCAAAATGAGTGAATCTACACTCTAAAATATGTCTACACTCTAAAATGAGTGATTCTACACTCTAAAATATGTCTATATACATCCGTATAAAGGTCTTACATTTAGAAACGGAGGGAGTACATGGGAACAAAATTCACTTCCAACAATGATTCAAATCCACATGTTTCACATGTAAGAAATCACCAATTACATGAGTTGAATGAAATAAGATCTTACTCTACAGCTTTTGAATATTTTATGTAATTGTGATTGCAATGAAACAAATAGATGCGAAATTTGCAGTTCTTCCATTCACACATCCCACCATTCATCAAACTATAATAATCCAAATCTGTACTGTTAATTATGCCGGGATGCAACAAAAAGTACTCAGAATATGTACCGTTAATTAATCGTACAAAATAATCAAAATATAAGCAGAGCTGCCACTACGCAGTATTATATAAGATCCTAATCTTCAGAAACCTGAATATACAATTGTGACATCCGCAGATGACCAATTCACATACTGCAAGCATTCTGCTGTTGATCCAATCCAAAGCATGGATGCCGCTGATAAAAAAATTATATTGAAGCTGAACAACGTGTTCAAGTGTTTCGATTATGGTGATACATTCCGGCGATTCGCACCAGGAATGAAGATTCAAGAACAGTAATTAAGTGATCACATTTATGTTCAATAACTGAAAGTTTTAAACCATAACGATAGGAAATCCTGAGCACCGACATTTGCTGCCAGGAGTCAAAAGAACATCAAGAAAACCGCATATGAACGAACACAATGGTGAATCCAAAATAACAAGGAACACCCCGGAATTAGCAAAAGAAGCGCGACGGTCCTCACCTGCCCAGACTCGACGACGACGGGATCCCTCATGATCTTGGACGAGATCGGGCACAAGAACTGCGCCGGCACGGACTCCGCCTCGTTCGCGGATCGAGTCTCCTCTCCGGGGGCACCCTTTCGGCTCCCGCCGACTTGCGCCTCCCTGAGCGCTGCGAGAGCCGCGGCCGCCTCGTCGAACGCCTCAGCGCCGGCACCACCGGCGGTGATGGTGGCCACGAGTCTCCGCAGCCGTCTTCGTAGCGCCGCAGCCTCCTCCTCCGCCGGCGGCGGCTTCGCCATTTCTGGGGGAAGGCGTGGGATGCGTGCGCCGAGCCGCTGGGTTGGGAGAAACGGGTGGGAGGTTTTAATTAACTAGCAGGTTTCTGTGTAGGCCCGTTGCCGCCCCGGCTTTGCCACGTGTGCTGTGCGGATACTTCACTGTAATTGCTGTGCTCAGTAAACGGTTGGTGGACAAGACGACCTGGCTACCGAGTCGGTACCGACTACCGTATGGTCCAAGACGCTGTTAACCGGCCTGAGCACATCGAGTGCGAGCATAAGGTCATCTTCAAAGCTAACCTGCAAATTTGCTCAGCATCTGTTTTAGTAGACACATATATAAGGGCTGGTCATCCAACACTGTCTGCATATATTTTAATTATTATTTAAACTAAACAGATGAAATTCATGTAAACATGACGGATTATGTAAATTGGGCAAAATTCATTACATTTTGAATATTTTTCGTATAAACCGGACGAAATTCATTATATATTTCACATAAACCGGACTAAACTCTACTCTAAACCTAATCTAAGATCGTCGTCGCTCGTTCCCCGTGTCCGGCTACGAGCCCCGAGAACTGAAACTCCGGCTATTGCCTTCGCCTTCTCCGGTTCCGCCTCGACGCTCTCCAGCTTCGTCTCCGGAGCCCGGGAAGTGAAGTTGTCCGCCTCCACATCGCCGTCATGCGGCTAATCGGCCAATGATATTCAGCCCACCAAGCTTGGCTTCAACGGGGAGGGAAAGAGGGGCAGCCTTCTTGGGACCCGAACGACGACGACCTACCATGCACTACTCTTCCTCGCTCCTCGCAGCACCTCATGGCGGCGGGGTGCGGTCGGGCTGAAGCTGGCGATGTCCTCCTCGTTGTCGCTCTTGCCCCACACCTCATCCGCCGCCTTGTCGAACTCCCTGTAGGCGGCCGCCAATTCTGCCCGATGGAGGCTGTACCGCCAGCGGTCGCGACGGATCTCGCGGGCGGAGTGGTAGGAGTCGACCAGCGCCTCCTGCTCTACCACGTCCATGTCTGACACGATGGTCGTGCCTGCAACGAGTTGCTCCTCCGCACGCTAGTGCTCCTTGAGGAGGGCGAGGTTGTAGGCCTGGTTGACCTGCGTGTCGGAACGTGAGGAGGCCATGGAGGGTGTGGTGCAGAGAGGAGAAAGGATAGGAGGAGGATGGTTGTGGCTATGGCCGGGGCTGGGGTTTATATAGCGGGTGGATGGCAATGGGCTACAGTGCTGTGGTTAATGGTGGGCGGCAGACGGACGGACGAGTGACGCCGGAGTGGGTTCCTCGGCAACCGCGTACGTTTAATTAAGGGAGGCGGATGACGTTTGAATGCGGAGGGACGTCGTGTGTACCAGGAAGCGGCGTGGGCGGCGCTATTGGCCGGTGCATCGCTTTAATGCCAGGAACAGTGAGAGGTCGCGTCCACTCTGGCCGGGCATGAATACGACACTGACGCTCTGGAGCGGCGCTGACCATTTCGGGCTTGAAGCAAGCGCGGGCGAGGGAGGAGTTAATAGTGGACTAGGACAGTCAAACGCGGGCGTGGCAGTGGTCCCGACGCCCGCAAAGCCCCCTCCCCACTTTGTCTCCGGATTGTAGGAAAACACACGTTTGGACCGTCAAGCGGACCGATACAGGCCCGCGTTGGAGGGCACAACATGTCGGGACCGCGCGGTTCGGACGGTTGCAGGTGGTTTGATGGTCGGTGTTGGAGATACCTTAATACAAGAAACAGTCATCCAACCATATATCTCAGATGTTCGAAAACATTTCAAAATAACTTTAAACAAATCAGATGGTTTTCATGCAAACCAGACGATTTTCATTTAAACCGAACCAAATTGTAACGCCCACGATGCGGCTATATCTCTCACGTGTCGAGGTACGACTTAGAGGCATAACCGCATTGTGGTTTTATCACAAGAAGGGTCATCTTCACACAATCCCATGTAATGAATAAGAATGGGATAAAGAGAGTTGGCTTACAATCGCCACTTCACACAATACTTAAATAAATTCATACATCATCCAAAATAAACACATAGACCGACTACGGTCAAATCCAAAAGAAAAGAAGATAACCCCAAATGCTAGATCCCTGATCGTCCCAACTGGGCACCACTACTGATCATCAGGAAACGAAACATAGTAACGACCAAGGTCCTCATCGAACTCCCACTTGAGCTCGGTTGTGTCACCTGCACTGGTATCATCGGCACCTGCAACTGTTTTGGTAGTATTTGTGAGTCACGAGGACTCAGCAATCTTAAAACCCGCGAGATCAAGACTATTTAAGCTCATGGGTAGGATGCGGTAATGAGGTGGAGTTGCAGCAAGCACTAAGCAAATATGGTGGCTAACATACGCAAATAAGAGCGAGAAGAGAAGTAACGCAACGGTCGAGAAGCTAGAAGTGATCAAGAAGTGATCAAGAAGTGATCCTGAAACTACTTACGTTCATACATAACCCAAACCGTGTTCACTTCTCGAACTCCGCCGAAAAGAGACCATCACGGCTACACACGCGGTTGATGCATTTTAATTAAGTCAAGTGTCAAGTTCTCTACAACCGGACATTAACAAATTCCCATGTGCCACATAACCGCGGGCATGGCTTTCGAAAGTTTATACCCTGCAGGGGTGTTCCAACTTAGCCCATCACAAGATCTCACGATCAACGAAGGATATTCCTTCTCCCGGAAAGACCCGATCAGTCTCGGAAACCCGGTTACAAGACATTTTGACAATGGTAAAACAAGACCAGCAAGACCACCCGACTGTGTCGACAAATCCCGATAGGAGCTGCACATATCTCGTTCTCAGGGCACACCGGACGGGACAAGCTACAAGTAAAACCAGCCCTCAAGTTTACCCGAGGTGGCCCCGCAGGCTGCCCAGTTCGGACCAACACTCAGAGGAGCACTGGCCCGGGGGGGGGGGGTTAAAATAAAGATGACCCTCGGGCTCCGGAAACCCAAGGGAAAGGCTTAGGTGAGGCAAATGTAAAACCAAGGTTGGGCCTTGCTGGAGGAGTTTTATTCAAAGCGAACTGTCAAGGGGGTCCCATAACCCCAACCGCGTAAGGAACGCAAAATCAAGGAACATAACACCGGTATGACGGAAACTAGGGCGGCAAGAGTGGAACAAAACACCAGGCATAAGGCCGAGTCTTCCACCCTTTACCAAGTATATAGATGCATTAATTAAATAAGAGATATTTTGATATCCCAAAATCATCATGTTCCAACATGGAACAATCTTCAACTCCACCTGCAACTAGCAACGCTATAAGAGGGGCTGAGCAAAAGCGGTAACTTAGCCAAACAACGGTTTGCTAGGAAGGTGGGTTAGAGGCTTGACATGGAAATATGGGAGGCATGATGAACAAGTGGTAGGTAGCGCGACATAGAGATAGAGCGAACAACTAGCAAAGCAAAGATAGAAGTGATATCGAGGGTAATAGTCATCTTGCCTGCAAAGTTCTCAGAGTTGTCGAAAGCTTGCTCCTCGTTAGCGTACTCAACAGGTTCCTCATTCACGAACTCGTCTCCCGGCTCTACCCAAAGCAAGAACACAAGCAATGGAACAATAATCAATCACGGTGCAATGCGCAAGCAATATGATGCAATGCATGACATGGGATGCAAGGTATGATGTGCAATGCATATGAGAACTCCGGAAGGGAAAGGATGATCAAGGCACCAACTTGGCAAACCAAATATGCCGCTGGAAAGATGAGGTAATTTCGGTCGAAATCGATATAAGGATCACCGAAAATGGATGCACGGTTTGCAAATGACAAGCAACACAAGAATGATGCAAATCTGCGCTTAACAGCAACATAGCACTTCGAATGCATCAAGGAACTATGCTACAACACCCCAACATAGCACCAAAGCATATGGCATGAAAGTACAGGTAAAGTTATACAAATCATGAACAATGAGGTCCTGCTAGTTATCACTAGAACAAACTCAAAACATCATGGAAAAAGTGCAAACGATAATAGATTCACAGACTTGGTGAAAATACTAACATGGCATAAACAGCATCCGGTAGCAATGTTTAGAGCTAGCAAACTAAATGCTACAAGAACATATCATGGCAAACAAAGACATGGAACACTAGTACTAAAGACATAGAACAAAACTCCTTTACTGAGCTCTAACCAAATATGCATAGAAAATGATGTGGCACCCATGAAAACATGGCAAGTTATATGAACAGTTTCAGACTTGGAAGAAAAATAGAGCATGGCAGGAACAGATTCATGATAGCAACTTTACGAGCTCAAACCACTCACCACAATGCATTTCATGGCATGCAAAGGTAACCAACATGAATTAGACATATTCAAGAAGCTAAGCATGGCAAGAGAAAGTTCATAGGGTACATGGATCACTAGCAAAACACATGGCAAAACTGAACAAGTTAACAATCTGCCAGGAATAATATTTACCAAAAGTAGAGTAAGGGAATGACATGCTAGATTACTCCATAATTGCAACTAGAGGAATGGATGGATAGAGCATAGCAATATCTATAAAATATCCTAAAGGATCATCTCCAGATTATGTATGGATGTGGTGGTAGCACCAATCAAACATAGCATCATGATATGACGGATCCAGCCTAACAAAATGGTAACACCAAGTACCCTACTTCACGAGCTTGATGCCCTCACTAAAAGACTCACAAAAATACATGGATTGCACCTATGTAAAGATGGCGTAATGTAGCTCATAAAACATGTAGACATCAAGCTCATAGGATGCACACACATAATGCAACAAGAATGACAAATCATCAAGTTCTGCTAAATACCAGCAATCAACATCATATAGCACTTTTGCAATAATGATAATGGCATCAATATGGACAGCTACATGCATGCACATGACACTAACATTAAGAGCATAACGAGACGAACATTTCTACATATCATATGCATGATTCAGAGTCACGCTCACCGAGATATGATGCAATGAACATGGCATGAAAATGTCATGAAAAACCAGGGACTTGGTAGAATTCGACCTCCGAAAAGTCAACGGCGCGCGGGTCGGGTCCGGAGCAGAGCGGGTCGCGGATCGGCGACGGCGCCGGCGGAGCTCGGCTCCGGCGATGACGAAGATGAGGCCGGCGAGGTCAGGGCCGCGGATCCAGGCGGCGGCGGCGGATCTGGTGGCGCGAGCGGCGCGGTGCGGGTGGAGGCGGCGGCACGCGCGGGCGGCGACGCGGGGCGCAACGATGATGGCGGAGGCGCGGGGCGCGGCGGCGATGGGCCGCGGGGGCCGGCTCTGGGCGGAGCGGGCCGGCAGCGGCGGGGACGACGGGGCGGCCACGTGGCGTGTTACGATTTGCCGGGGCGCGGCGGCGGACGTGTCCAGCGTCGCCCGGACGTGTCCGGCGGCGTGGAGGGAGGTGGAGCTAGGGTTTGGACGCAAATTTTGGGGGAAGGCACCTATTTATAGGTAGAGGGAGCTAGAAGAGTCCAAATGATCAATCTCTTCGAAGTTGATAGTGCGCTCATGCGTCTTGAAGCACTTGCGAAGCTGTGACACGTGAAACACATCGTGCACGTTTGCAAAGCTGGACGGAAGCTCAAGTTGATAGGCAAGGTCACCTCTTTTGCCAATGATCTTGAAAGGACCCACGTATCTCAGGGCAAGCTTTCCTTTGATACCGAAGTGACGAGTGCCTTTCATTGGAGAGACGCGGAGGTAGACATGGTCTCCGATCTCGAAAGCCAAGTCATGGCGCTTGTTATCATAGTAACTCTTCTGGCGCAATTGCGCGGCTTTGAGATTTTCACGTATTACTTTACACATTTCTTCACCCTCTGTGATTAAGTCGTTGCCAAGCAGTTGGCGTTCACCAGTCTCGGACCTATTGAAAGGAGTACGGTACTTTCTGCCATGTAGAATTCAAATGGGGCCTTGCCCGAACTTGCTTGGAAGCTGTTGTTGTAGGAGAACTCGACATATGCGAGGCAATCTTCCCACTTCATACTGAAAGAGATGACACAATCCCCGAGCATGTCTTTGAGGATTTGATTGACTCGCTCGACTTGGCCACTTGTTTTAGGATGGAAAGCTATGCTGAAGCGAATGTTGGTGCCAATGCCCTTGTGGAAGGAGTCTCAGAACTTAGAAGTGAAAATGCTTCCGCTGTCTGAAGAGATCAATTGGGGAATACCGTGCAAGGAGACAATTCTGGAGGTGTACAACTCTGCCAACTGAGCTGCCGTGATAGATTCTTTGATTGGAAGGAAATGAGCCACTTTTGTAAGCTTGTCAATGACAACGAAAATAGCATCATTCCCATGCTCGGACTTAGGGAATCCAGTAACGAAGTCCATTTCGATATGATCAAACTTCCATTCTGGAATAGCAAGATGTTGGAGGAGACCAGCTGGTCGTTGGTGTTCCGCTTTCACCCTTCGACAGACATCACATTCATTCACGAATTGAGCAATCTCTCGCTTCATTTGAGCCCACCAATACGACTGCTTGAGGTCATGGTACATCTTCGAACAGCCAGGATGAATGGACGGAAGAGAATTGTGCACTTCGTTCATTATGACCTTCCTTAGATCACCTTTAGGAACCACAATCCGGTCCTCGAAGAATAAAGTGTCTCTGTCATCAATGCGATAGCACTTGTATTTGGAAAGCCCTTGGCAATAACATGTTTCACCTTCTTCACCATGGTGTCAAGGAGTTGTGCCTCACGAATTTGGTCTTCCAAAGTTGGAGTGACTTGAAGGTTGGCAAGAAACCTTGGGGAACAGCTTGGAGATTGAGTTTGCGGAAAGCTTCACAAAGATCCGATTGAAATGGCTTGAGAATTAAGTTGTTGCAATAAGCCTTTCTGCTCAAAGCATCTGCAATTACATTGGCCTTGCCTGGAGTATATTCAATACTTGGATTGTACTCTTGAATCATTTCTACCCAACGAGTTTGTCTGAGGTTGAGGCTGGGTTGAGTGAAGATATACTTGAGGCTCTTGTGATCAGTGAAAATGTCCACTTGCCTTCCCAACAAGAGATGTCTCCATGTTATTAATGCATGGACAACTGCCGCCAACTCAAGATCGTGAGTGGGGTAGTTCCTTTCATTGGGCTTCAACTGACGAGCGGTATAAGCCACAACTTTCTTCTCTTGCATTAACACGGCGCCGAGACCTTCAAAGAGGCATCACAGAAAACTTTGAATGGCTTGGATTCATCACGAGGAGTTAAGACAGGAGCTGAGACGAGCTTCTCTTTGAGAGTGTTGAAAGCAACGTCACACTCAGGAGTCCAGACATACTTGACATGCTTCTGGAGGAGGTTGGAAAGAGGCTTTGTAATCTTAGAGAAATTCTCAACGAATCTTCGGCAATAGCTTGCAAGTCCAAGGAAACTGCAGAGCTGCTTGACATTCTGAGGAGGTTCCCAGTTCACAATTGCAGAAACCTTCTCCGGATTAACAGCAATGCCCTTGGCGGAGATGATGTGGCCAAGGTAAAGAACCTCATCAAGCCAAAAATCACATTTGGAAAACTTCGCATAGAATTGATACTCTTTGAGCTTGTCGAGCACCAATCGCAAATGTTTGGCATGGTCCTTCTTATTCTTGGAGAAGACCAAGATATCATCAAGATACACCAAGACGAATTCATTGGTGTAGGGGTTGAAGATGAAGTTCATCATACGAGAGAATGTTGGAGGAGCATTGACAAGACTGAAAGACATGACAATATATTCATAAGAACCAAAACTTGTTCTGAATGCTGTCTTGGGAATATCTTGTTCACGAATGCAAATATGATGATAACCCATATGGAGGTCAAGCTTGGAGAATACTTTTGCACCTTTAAGTTGTTCGAATAGCTCATTGATATTAGGAAGTGGATACTTGTTCTTAATTGTCTTCTTGTTCAATGGACGGTAATCGACGCAAAGTCGGTCCATGCCATCCTTCTTCTGGACAAAAAGAACACCACAACCCCACGAAGATGAACTCGGTCTAATCAAACCCAGACGCTCTTGTTCATCGAGCTGTTTCTTCAATTCCTTCAACTCCTTTGGTCCAAGATTGTATGGAAGCTTGCAAACGGGTTCAGTACCAGGCTCAAGATCGATAACGAACTCAACTGGCCGGTGCGGAGGCATACCCGGAAGTTCTTCTGGAAAGACATCTTGGTACTCACAAACGACTGGAATCTGAGAAATAGCATCCAACTCGCCCTTCTCATCGAGAGAGAATTACCGAATGGTCTCGTCACGAGCGGCATAGATGATCACATCCTCAGAAGAGTGTGTCAATTGAGTCTCTCTAGCAGCACAATCAAGTTGAGCCTTGTGCTTAGAAAACCAGTCCATCCTGAGAATTAGATCAATATCAGAGTCGCCAAGAACAATTGGAGAAGACAGAAATTTATAGTTTCCCATCTTGATACCGACATTCGGAATCAACATGCTAGAGCTCAAACGCTTAGCCGGAGAAACAACTTGCAATGCTCTATGTAAATCCTCTGTGTCAAAATTGTGCTTCGATGCAAATGGATATGACATGAAAGAATGCGATGCACCAGTATCAAATAAGACTTTTGCAGGAATATCGTTAACTGGAATATTACCCATGATCACTTCTGTAGAGTCCTCTGCTTGAGCTGCATTCATCATGTTCACCTTAGCATACTTGGGATTATGCTTGACCACTACACTGCTAGAAGATCTCACAGGAGGAGGAGGCGGAAGGCGCCTTTGGTTGAAGCACTTGTTTGCATAGTGACCTTTCTGCTGACATTTGTTGCAAGTCACCTCTGAGAGCGGACGATGATAAGAAGGAGGAGCACTTGACCTTGGAGCTTGATTCTGAGACTTGTTATGATAACCTGGGTTGGGTGGGTGGGAAGATCTATGGCCACCTTTGTTCTTGTGCTGGAAGGGTTGACAAAACGGAGGAGGAGGAAGCCAGAACTTCTGTTGCTTAGCTGCCACTTGTGAGGAAGAAGAAGACTAAACTGCATCCCTGGTTATCTTCTTAGAAGCCTCACACTTGAGCTGAGCACCTTCTTGCTTGAGGGCCATGTTATAGAATTGATCGAACTTAGTAGGCTCAACAAGAACGAGAGCTAACTGCAGATCTTCTCTGAGGCCACCTCTGAATTGATAGATCATGCTCTTTTCATCAGGAACATCTTGTTTAGCGAAGCGAGCAAGTTTCTGAAACTGGATATTGTATTGATACACGGACATGCTGCCTTGCTTGAGATTGCGGAACTCCTCACACTTGCTCTCAACATCACTTGTAGGAATATGGTGAGCTTTGAAGTCTCGGCAGAAATCATCCCAGGTAATCACATGACCTCCTCTGGAATCTTTGTATTGTTGATACCAATCAGCAGCTTGGTCCTTGAGTTGAAACGAAGCAAACTTGACAAAGTCTTCAGGCCTGACATTGCTACATTCAAAATGCTTGTTGATGTCCACGAGCCAATCATCGGCGTCTGTGGCCTCGGCACAGTAGCTGAAAGACTTTGGCTGGTTTGCAAGGAACTGGTTGAGGGTAGCAAACTGCGGCTGATGGTTCAACTGCCCTTGACCTTGATTCCCTTGGTGCGCTCTTGCAAGATTTGCAAAAGCATCTGGGTGTTGGCGTTGGTGGCTGCCATGACAGCTTGCCATGCCTCCGGAGGCGGAGGAGGTGGCGGAGGGTTGGACTGCTCTCCCTCAGCATGTTGCGGATTCTGACGCATTGGAGGAGCCATCCTGAAGAGGGTGACATCCGTTAGAACCATGATGGACAGATAGACAAGCTAAATCAACGGATAGAAATTGCAACATATAGTCTTCACAATAAACATTCAAACAAGGATTGAACGAATGAATTCCAAAGTTAACATCACACATCCATTAAGGTGAGAAGCCACTTGATAAGATATTGATGAATGAAATAACAAGGTACGACTGGAACAAATAAGTGGTAAGGATTACCCAATCACAAACCAAATATCTACGGGAAGAAATGCTAGAGCTACTTGAATTCCCACCTATAAACTCCTGAAACTTTCTGGTTATGCAATCTGGTGTTGGGGATACAGGGGAAGCACAATATCTCACCCAAACTAACAATCCCTAAATCCAGCTGTATCCATCCGTCAACACATAACCAAGAAAACTCCGGAAATTGTGTACCTCAACCTTCGAAAAGCATCCGTTATACGAGCTATGGCAATACTCCCGAACTCCCGCCCCAGTACTGGGTGGCGTCGAGGTTATCTCACCACTGGCTGCATAAAAGAGATTTTCGATGTCGGCGAAAATCAGGTATTCCAGAACTGCAACGATAAAATTGTGACGACAACACCTCGGAGCTCAACTCCCCGGGACACTGCCACAACCCCTAAATGTCAGCAGGCACCAAGAACAATGTTCTTGTCACAAGAATATCGGAACGATCCCAAGATACCGCGTGATCCTAATTTTTTTAGTGACATTTGAGGAGAGGAAAGTCAAAACATCTATGTCAGGAGGCCTCACCAGAGCGACAAAGGGACTGAGGAGTAAAAAGAATCCTACTCTCCGATATATATAATCCTAAGACTCAAAACATTTTGTTCCGGACTCAACGACGTCAGCGATTCGATCAAGCAGGGGGCTCCTAAGTCGGGGATGGCTCTGATTACCAACTTGTAACGCCCACAACGCGGCTATATCTCTCACGTGTCGAGGCACGACTTAGAGGCATAACCGCATTATGGTTTTATCGCAAGAAGGGTCATCTTCTCACAATCCCATGTAATAAACAAGAATGGGATAAAGAGAGTTGGCTTACAATCCCCACTTCACACAATACTTAAAATAAATTCATACATCATCCAAAATACACACATAGACCGACTACGGTCAAATCCAAAAGAAAAGAAGATAACCCCAAATACTAGATCCCCGATCTTCCCAACTGGGCACCACTACTAATCATCGGGAAACGAAACATAGTAAAGACCAAGGTCCTCGTCGAACTCCCACTTGAGCTCGGTTGCGTCACCTGCACTGGTATCATCGGCACCTGCAACTGTTTTGGTAGTATCTGTGAGTCACGAGGACTCAGCAATCTCAAAACCCGCGAGATCAAGACTATTTAAGCTTATGGGTGGGATGGGGTATTTAGGTGGAGTTGCAGCAAGCACTAAGCAAATATGGTGGCTAACATACGCAAATAAGAGCGAGAAGAGAAGTAACGCAATGGTCGAGAGCTAGAAGTGATCAAGAAGTGATCCTGAAACTACTTACGTTCATACATAACCCAAACCTTGTTCACTTCCCGTACTCCGCCGAAAAGAGACCATCACGGCTACACACATGGTTGATGCATTTTAATTAAGTCAAGTGTCAAGTTCTCTACAATGGACATTAACAAATTCCCATCTGCCACACAACCGCGGGCACGGCTTTCGAAAGTCTATACCCTGCAGGGGTGTCCCAACTTAGCCCATCACAAGCTCTCACGATCAATGAAGGATATTCCTTCTCCCGGAAAGACCCGATCAGTCTCGGAATCCCGGTTACAAGACATTTTGACAATGGTAAAACAAGACCAACAAGACCACCCGACTGTGCTGACAAATCCCGATAGGAGCTGCACATATCTCGTTCTCAGGGCACACCGGATGAGACAAGCTACAAGTAAAACCAGCCCTCAAGTTTCCCCGAGGTGGCCCCGCAGGCTGCCCAGTTCGGACCAACACTCAGAGGAGCACTGGCCTGGGGGGTGGGGGTTAAAATAAAGATGACCCTCGGGCTCTAGAAACCCAAGGGAAAGGCTTAGGTGAGGCAAATGTAAAACCAAGGTTGGGCCTTGCTGGAGGAGTTTTATTCAAAGCAAACTGTCAAGGGGGTCCCATAACCCCAACCACGTAAGGAATGCAAAATCAAGGAACATAACACCGGTATGAGGAAATTAGGGCGGCAAGAGTGGAACAAAACACCAGGCATAAGGCCGAGTCTTCCACCCTTTACCAAGTATATAGATGCATTAATTTAATAAGAGATATTGCGATATCCCAAAATTATCATGTTCCAACATGGAACAATCTTCAACTTCACCTGCAACTAGCAACGCTATAAGAGGGGCTGAGCAAAAGCGGTAACTTAGCCAAACAACGGTTTGCTAGGAAGGTGTGTTAGAGGCTTGACATGGCTATATGGGAGGCATGATGAACAAGTGGTAGGTAGCGCGACATAGCGATAGAGCGAACAACTAGCAAAGCAAAGATAGAAGTGATATTGAGGATAATGGTCATCTTGCCTGCAAAGTTCTCAGAGTTGTCGAAAGCTTGCTCCTCGTTAGCATACTCAATAGGTTCCTCGTTCACGAAATCGTCTCCCGTCTCTACCCAAAGCAATAACACAGGCAATGGAACAACAATCAATCACAGTGCAATGCGCAAGCAACATGATGCAATACATGGCATGGGATGCAAGGTATGATGTGCAATGCATATGAAAACTCCGGAAGGGAAAGGATGATCAAGGAATCAACTTGGCAAACCAAGTATGCCGCTGGAAAGATGAGGTGATTTCGGTCGAAATCAATATAAGGATCACCGGAAACGGATGCACGGTTTGCAAATGACAATCAACACAAGAATGATGCAAATCTGCGCTTAACAGCAACATAGCACTTCGAATGCATCAAGAAATTACGCTACAGCACCGCAACATAGCACAAAAGAATATGGCATGGAAGTACAGGTGAAGCTATACAAATAATGAACACTGAGCTCCTGCTAGTTATCACTAAAACAAACTCAAAACAGCATGGCAAAAGTGCAAATGATAACAGATTCACAGACTTGGTGAAAATACTAACATGGCATAAACAACATCAGGATGCAATGTTTAGAGCTATCAAACAACATGCTACAAGAACATATCATGGCAAACAAAGATATGACATGATAGTACTAAATACATAGAACAATACTCCCTTACTGAGCTCTAACCAAATATGCATAGAAAATGATGTGGCACCCATGAAAACATGGCAAGTTATATGAACAGTTTCAGACTTGGAAGAAAAATAGAGCATGACAGGAACAGATTCATGATAGCAACTTTACGAGCTCAAACCAATCACCACAAGGCATTTCATCGCATGACAAGGTAACCAACATGAAGTAGACATATTCAAGAAACTAAGCATGGCAAGATCAAATTCATAGGATACATGAATCACTAACAAAACACATGGCAAAACTGAACAACAAGTTAACAATCTGACAGGAATAATATTTAGCAAAAGCAGAGCAAGGAAAGGACATGCTAGGGTACTCAATAATTGCAACCAGAGGCATGGATGGATAGAGCATAGAAATATATACAAAACATCCTAATGGAGCATCTCCATATTATGTATGGATGTGGTGGTAGCACCAATCAAACATAGCATCATGATATGACAGATCCAGCCTAACAAAATAGTAACACCAAGTACCCTACTTCACGAGCTTGATGCACTCACTACAAGACTCACAAAAATACATAGATTGCACCTCTGTAAACATGGCATAATGGATCTCATAAAACATGTAGACATCAAGCTCATAGGATGCACACACAAAATGCAACATAAATGACAATTCATCAAGTTCTGCTAAATACCAGCAGTAAACATCATATAGCACTTTTGCAACGATGATAATGGCATCAATATGGACAGTGACATGCATGCAAATGACATAACACGATGAGCATAACGATACGAACATTTTGACATATCATATGCATGATTCGGAGTCACGGTCACCGAGATATGATGCAAAGAACATGGCATTAAAATGTCATGAAAAACTAGGGACTTGGTAGAATTCGACCTCCGAAAAGTCAACGGCGCGCGGGTCGGGTCCGCAGCAGAGCGGGTTGCGGGTCGGCGATGGCGCCAGCGGAGCTCGGCTCCGGCGACGACGAAGATGAGGCCAGCGAGGTCGGGTCCGCGGATCTACGCGGCGGCGCGCGAGCGGCGGCGGCGGATCTGGTGGCCGCGAGTGGCGCGGCACGGGTGGAGGCGGCGCGGGGCGGGCGGCGGCGATGGTGGAGGCGCGGGGCGCGGCGGTGATGGGCCGCGGGGGCCGGCTCTGGGCCGAGCGGGCCGGTGGCGGCGGGGACGACGGGGCGGCCACGTGGCACGTTATGATTTGTCGGGGCGCGGCGGCGGACGTGTCCGGCGGCGCGAAGAGAGGTGGAGCTAGGGTTTGGACGCAAATTTCGGGGGGAGACACCTATTTATAGGTAGAGGGAGTTAGGAGAGTCCAAATGAGGTACGGTTTTCGCCCACACGATCGTGATCCAACGACGGAGAGCATGGAGGGGTTTTAGATGGGTTAGTGGGCTGTTTTGGAGGGGTGTTGGGCTGCAACACCAAAGAGACTTTTGCGGTTACCCGGTTAACCGTTGGGGCATCAATCGGCCTCCAAATGAAATGAAATTTGACAGGCGGTCTACCGGTGTTATACCAAGGCCACTTGACAAATCTCGACCCATTCCGAGAACATTTTTCTCCCGCTCATGAAACGAGATAAGAAGGGTGCAATGGGTGCGTGTGTGAGTGTTGGATCGCGAAACGAACAACGGGGAAAATGACCAGATGCATGAGACGAACACGAATGCCAATGCGATGCACATGAAGACATGATATGAGATGCCTGACATGAACAAAATGCAAAATGAAAGACAAAACCCAACCACGAAGGAAATATCATATCACATAGCCGGAAATGGCAAGAGTTGGAGTTACAAATATGGAAAGTTACATCCGGGGTGTTACAACACTCGACCACTACAAGAGGATCTCGTCCCAAGATCTAGGACTGAAAGAACTCCGGATATTTGGAACGGAGGTGATCCTCACGCTCCCAGGTGGCTTCACGGTCGGAATGGTGTGACCATTTCACTTTCAGGAATTTGATCGACTTGTTGCGAGTCTTGCGCTCGGTTTCTTCAAGAGTAGCAACGGGATGCTCATGATAAGACAAATCTTCTTGGAGATCAATCTCTTCGAAGTTGATAGTGCGCTCAGGCATCTTGAAGCACTTGCGAACCTGTGACACGTGAAACACATCGTGCACGTTTGCGAACTTGGACAGAAGATAAAGTTGATAGGCGAGGTCGCCTCTTTTGCCAATGATCTTGAAAGGACCCACGTATCTCGGGGCAAGCTTCCCTTTGATACCAAAGAGACGAGTGCCTTTCATTGGAGAGACGTGGAGGTAGACATGGTCTCCGATCTCGAAAGCCAAGTCACAATGCTTGTTATCATAGTAACTCTTCTGGCACGATTGCGCGGCTTTGAGATTTTCACGTATGACTTTACACATTTCTTCAGCCTCTATGATTAGGTCGTTGCCAAGCAGTTGGCGTTCACCAGTCTCGGACCAATTGAGAGGAGTACGACACTTTCTGCCATATAGAATTTCAAATGGGGCCTTGCCCGAACTTGCTTGGAAGCTGTTGTTGTAGGAGAACTCGGCATATGGGAGGCAATCTTCCCACTTCATACCGAGAGAGATGACACAAGCCCTGAGCATGTCTTCTAGGATTTGATTGACTCGCTCGACTTGCCCAGTTGTTTGAGGATGGAAAGCTGTGCTGAAGTGAATGTTGGTGCCCATGGCCTTCTGGAAGGAGTCCCAGAACTTAGAAATGAAAATGCTTCCACGGTCTGAAGAGATCAATTGCGGAATACCGTGCAAGGAGACAATTCTGGAGGTGTACAGCTCTAGCAACTGAGCTGCCGTGATAGATTCTTTGATTGGAAGGAAATGAGCCACTTTTGTAAGCTTGTCAATGACAACAAAGATAGCATCATTCCCATGCTTGGACTTAGGGAATCCAGTAACGAAGTACATTTTGATATGATCAAACTTCCATTCTAGAATAGCAAGAGGTTGGAGGAGACCAGCTGGTCGTTGGTGTTCTGCTTTCACCCTTCGACAGATATCACATTCATTCACGAATTGAGCAATCTCTCGCTTCATTCGAGTAGGTCATGGTACATCTTCGAACTACTAGGATGAATGGACAGAAGATAATTGTGCGCTTTGTTCATTATGACCTTCCTTAGATCACCTTTAGTAACCACAATCCGGTCCTCGAAGAATAAAGTGTCTCTGTCATCAATGCGATAGCACTTGTATTTGGAAAGACCCTTGGCAATACCATGTTTCACCTTCTTCACCATGGTGTCAAGGAGTTGTGCCTCACGAATTTGGTCTTCCAAAGTTGGAGTGACTTGAAGGTTGGCAAGAAAACCTTGGGGAACAACTTGGGGATTGAGTTTGCGGAAAGCTTCACAAAGATCCGGTTGAAATGGCTTGAGAATTAAGCTGTTGCAATAAGCCTTTCTGCTCAAAGCATCTGCAATTACATTGGTCTTGCCTGTAGTATATTCAATACTTGGATTGTACTCTTGAATCATTTCGACCCAACGAGTTAGTCTGAGGTTGAGGTTGGGTTGAGTGAAGATATACTTGAGGCTCTTGTGGTCAGTGAAAATGTCCACTTGCCTTCCCCACAAGAGATGTCTCCATGTTATTAATGCATGGACAACTGTCGCCAACTCAAGATCGTGAGTGGGGTAGTTCCTTTCATTGCGCTTCAACTGACGAGAGGTATAAGCCACAACTATCTTCTCTTGCATTAACACGGCACCGAGACCTTGCAAAGAGGCATCACAGAAAACTTTGAATGGCTTGGATTCATCCGGAGGAGTTAAGACAGGAGCTGAGGCGAGATTCTCTTTGAGGGTGTTGAAAACAACGTCACACTCAGGAGTCCAGACATACTTGACATGCTTCTGGAGGAGGTTGGAAAGAGGCTTTGCAATCTTAGAGAAATTCTCAACGAATCTTCGGCAATAGCTTGCAAGTCCAAGGAAACTGCGGAGCTGCTGGACATTCTGAGGAGGTTCCCAGTTCACAATTGCAGAAATCTTCTCCAGATTAACAGCAATGCCCTTGGAGGAGATGATTTGGCCAAGGTAAAGAACCTCATCAAGCCAAAACTCACATTTGGAAAACTTCGCATAGAATTGATACTCTCTGAGCTTGTCGAGCACCAATCGCAAATGTTTGGCATGGTCCTTCTTATTCTTGGAGAAGACCAAGATATCATCGAGATACACCAAGACGAATTCATTGGTGTAGGGGTTGAAGATGAAGATCATCATACGAGAGAATGTTGGAGGAGCATTGACAAGAGCGAAAGACATGACAGTATATTCATAAGAACCAAAACTTGTTCTGAATGCTGTCTTGGGAATATCTTGTTCACGAATGCGAATCTGATGATAACCCATACGGAGGTCAAGCTTGGAGAATACTTTTGTACCTTTAAGTTGTTCGAATAGCTCATTGATATTGGGAAGTGGATACTTGTTCTTAATTGTCTTCTTGTTCAATGGACTGTAATCGACGCAAAGTCGGCCCGTGCCATCATTCTTCTGGACAAAACGAACACCACAACCCCACGGAGATGAACTCGGTCTGATAAAACCCAGACGCTCTTGTTCATCGAGCTGTTTCTTCAATTCCTTCAACTCCTTTGGTCCAAGCTTGTATGGACGCTTGCAAATGGGTTCAGTACCAGGCTCAAGATCGATAACGAACTCAACTGGCCGGTGCCGAGGCATACCCGGAAGTTCTTCTAGAAAGACATCTTGGTACTCATAAACGACTGGAATCTGAGAAATAGCATCCAACTCGCCCTTCTCAATGAGAGAGAATAACCGAATGGTCTCGTCACGAGCGGCATATATGATCACATCCTCAGAAGGGTGTGTCAATTGAATCTCTCTAGCAGCACAATCAAGTTGAGCCTTGTGCTTAGAAAGCCAGTCCTTCCTGAGAATTAGATCAATATCAGAGTCGCCAAGAACAATTGGAGAAGACAGAAATTTATAGTTGCCCATCTTGATACCGACATTCGGAACCAACATGCTATAGCTCAAACGCTTAGCCGGGGAAACAACTTGCAATGCTCTAGGTAAATCCTCTGTGTCAAAATTGTGCTTCGATGCAAATGGATATGACATGAAAGAATGCGATGCACCAGTATCAAATAAGACTTTTGCAGGAATATCGTTAACTGGAATATTACCCATGATTACTTCTGAAGAGTCCTCTGCTTGTGCTGCATTCATCATGTTTACCTTAGCATGCTTGGGATTATGCTTGACCACTGCACTCCTAGAAGATCTCACAGGAGGAGGAGGGGGAAGGCACCTTTGGTTGAAGCACTTGTTTGCATAGTGACCTTTCTGCTGACATTTGTTGCAAGTCACCTCTGAGAGCGGACAATGATAAGAAGGAGGAGCACTTGACCTTGGAGGTTGATTCTGAGACTTGTTCTGGTAACTTGGGTTGGGTGGGTGGGAAGATCCATGGCTACCTTTGTTCTTGTGCTGGAAGGGCTAACGAAACGGAGGAGGAGGAAGCCAAAACTTCTGTTGCTTAGCTGCCACTTGTGCGGAAGAAGAAGACTGAACTGCATCCCTGGTTATCTTCTTAGAAGCCTCACACTTGAGATGAGCACCTTCTTGCTTGAGGGCCATGTTATAGAATTGATCGAACTTAGTAGGCTCAACAAGAACGAGAGCTGAGGACAGATCTTCTCCGAGGCCACCTCTGAATTGATAGATCATGCTCTTTTCATCAGGAACGTCTTGTTTAGCAAAGCGAGCAAGTTTCTGAAACTGGATATTGTATTGATACACGGACATGCTGCCTTGCTTGAGATTGCGGAACTCCTCACACTTGCTCTCAGCAACACTTGTTGGAATATGATGAGCTTTGAAGTCTCGGCAGAAATCATCCCAGGTAATCACACGACCTCCTCTGGAATCTTTGTATTGTTGATACCAATCAGCAACTTGGTCCTTGAGTTGAAACGAAGCAAACTTGACAAAGTCCTCATGCCTGACGTTGCTACATTCAAAATGCTTGTTGATGTCCATGAGCCAATCATCGACGTCTGTGGCCTCGTCACAGTAGCTGAAAGACTTTGGCTGGTTTGCAAGGAACTAGTTGAGGGTAGCAAACTGCGGCTGATGGTTGAACTGCCCTTGACCTTGATTCCCTTGGTTGCCTTGGCCTTGGTTGCGCTCTTGCAAGATTTGCAAAAGCATCTGGGTGTTGGCGTTGGTGGCTGCCATGATAGCTTGCCATGCCTCCGAAGGCGGGGGAGGTGGCGGAGGGTTGGACTGCTCTCCCTCAGCACGTTGCGGATTCTGACGCGTTGGAGGAGCCATCCTGAAGAGGGTGACATCCATTAGAACCATGATGGATAGATAGACAAGCTGAATCAACGGATAGAAATTGCAACATATAGTCTTCACAATAAACATTCGAACAAGGATTGAACGAATGAATTCCAAAGTTAACATCACACGTCCAATAAGGTGAGAAGCCACTTGATAAGAGATTGATGAATGAAATAACAAGGTACGACTAGAACAAATAAGTGGTAAGGATTACCCCATCACAAACCAAATATCTGTGGGAAGAAACGCTAGAGCTACATGAATTCCCACCTATAAACTCCCAAAACTTTCTGGTTATGCAATCTGGTGTTGGGGATACAGGGGAAGCACAATATCTCACCCAAACTAACAATCCCTACATCCAGCTGTATCCATCGGTCAACACATAACCAAGAAAACTCCGGAAATCATGTACCTCAACCTTCGAAAAGCATCCGTTATATGAGCTATGGCAATACTCCCGAACTCCCGCCTCTGTACTGGGTGGTGTCGAGGTTATCTCACCACTGGTTGCATAAAAGAGATTTTCGATGTCGGCGAAACTCAGGTATTCCAGAACTGCAACGATAAAATTGTGACGACAACACCTCGGAGCTCAACTCCCCGGGACACTGCCACAACCCCTAAATGTCAGGAGGCACCAAGAACAATGTTCTCGTCACAAGAATATCGGAACAATCCCAAGATACCCGCGTGATCCTAATTTTTTTAGAGAAATTTGAGGAGAGGAAAGTCAAAACATCTACGTCAGGAGGCCTCACCAGAGCGACGAAGGGACTGAGGAGTAAAAAGAATCCTACTCTCCGATATATATACTCCTAAGACTCAAAACATTTTGTTCTAGACTCAACAACATCAGCGGTTCGATCAAGCAGGGGGCTCCTAAGTCGGGGATGGCTCTAATTACCAACTTGTAACGCCCATGATGCGGCTATATCTCTCACGTGCCGAGGCACGACTTAGAGGCATAACCGCATTGTGGTTTTATCGCAAGAAGGGTCATCTTCACACAATCCCATGTAATGAACAAGAATGGGATAAAGACCAAGAACAAGAATGTAATGAACAAGAATGGAAAAATTCGCATAGAATTGATACTCTCTGAGCTTGTCGAGCACCAATCACAAATGTTTGGCATGGTCCTTCTTATTCTTGGAGAAGACCAAGATATCATCGAGATACACCAAGATGAATTCATTGGTGTAGGGGTTGAAGATAAAGTTCATCATACGAGAGAATGTTGGAGGAGCATTGACATGACCGAAAGACATGACAGTATATTCATAGGAACCAAAACTTGTTCTGAATGCTGTCTTGGGAATATCTTGTTCACGAATGCGAATCTGATGATAACCCATGCGGAGGTCAAGCTTGGAGAATACTTTTGCACCTTTAAGTTGTTCGAATAGCTCATTGATATTGGGAAGTGGATACTTGTTCTTAATTGTCTTCTTGTTCAATGGACGGTAATCGACGCAAAGTCAGTCCATGCCATCTTTCTTCTGGAGAAAAAGAACACCACAACCCCACGGAGATGAACTCGGTCTGATCAAACCCAGACGCTCTTGTTCATCGAGCTATTTCTTCAATTCCTTCAACTCCTTTTGTTCCAAGCTTGTATGGAAGCTTGCAAACGGGTTCAGTACCAGGCTCAAGATCGATAACGAACTCAACTGGCCGGTGCGGAGGCATACTCGGAAGTTCTTCTAGAAAGACCTCTTGGTACTCATAAACGACTGGAATCTAAGAAATAGCATCCAACTCGCGCTTCTCATTGAGAGAGAATAACCGAATGGTCTCGTCACGAGCGGCATAGATGATCACATCCTCAGAAGAGTGTGTCAATTTAATCTCTCTAGAAGCACAATCAAGTTGTGCCTTGTGCTTAGAAAGCCAGTCCATCCTGAGAATTAGATCAATATCAGAGTCGCCAAGAACAATTGGAGAAGACGGAAATTTATAGTTTCCCATCATGATACCGACATTCGAAACAAACATGCTGTAGCTCAAACGCTTAGCCGGGAAAACAACTTGCAATGCTCTAGGTAAATCCTCTGTGTCAAAATTGTGCTTCGATGCAAATGGATATGACATGAAAGAATGCGATGCACCAGTATCAAATAAGACTTTTGCAGGAATATCGTTAACTGGAATATTACCCATGATCACTTCTGAAGAGTCCTCTGCTTGAGCTGCTTTCATCATGTTTACCTTAGCATGCTTGGGATTATGCTTGACCACTGCACTGCTAGAAGATCTCACAGGAGGAGGAGGCGGAAGGCACCTTTGGTTGAAGCACTTGTTTGCATAGTGACCTTTCTGCTGACATTTGTTGCAAGTCACCTCTGAGAGCGGACGATGATAAGAAGGAGGAGCACTTGACCTTGGAGCTTGATTCTAAGACTTGTTTTGATAACTTGGGTTGGGTGGGTGGGAAGATCCATGCCCACCTTTGTTCTTGTGCTGGAAGGGCTAACGAAACGGAGGAGGAGGAAGCCAGAACTTCTGTTGCTTAGCTGCCACTTGTGAGGAAGAAGAAGACTGAACTGCATCCCTCGTTATCTTCTTAGAAGCCTCACACTTGATATGAGCACCTTCTTGCTTGAGGGCCATGTTATAGAATTGATCGAACTTAGTAGGCTCAACAAGAACGAGAGCTAAGGACATATCTTCTCTGAGGCCACCTCTGAATTGATAGATCATGCTCTTTTCATCAGGAACGTCTTGTTTAGCAAAGCGAGCAAGTTTCTGAAACTGGATATTGTATTGATACGCGGACATGCTGCCTTGCTTGAGATTGCGGAACTCCTCACACTTGCTCTCAGCAACACTTGTTGGAATATGATGAGCTTTGAAGTCTCGGCAGGAATCATCCCAGGTAATCACACGACCTCCTCTGGAATCTTTGTATTGTTGATACCAATCAGCAGCTTGGTCCTTGAGTTGAAACGAAGCAAACTTGACAAAGTCCTCATGCCTGACGTTGCTACATTCAAAATGCTTGTTGATGTCCACAAGCCAATCATCGACGTCTGTGGCCTCGTCACAGTAGCTAAAAGACTTTGGCTGGTTTGCAAGGAACTAGTTGAGGGTAGCAAACTGCGGCTGATGGTTGAACTGCCATTGACCTTGATTCCCTTGGTTGCCTTGGCCTTGGTTGCGCTCTTGCAAGATTTGCAAAAGCATCTGGGTGTTGGCGTTGGTGGCTGCCATGATAGCTTGCCATGCCTCCGGAGGCGGGGGAGGTGGCGGAGGGTTGGACTGCTCTCCCTCAGCACGTTGCGGATTCTGACGCGTTGGAGGAGCCATCCTGAAGAGGGTGACATTCGTTAGAACCATGATGGATAGACAGACAAGCTTAATCAACGGATAGAAATTTCAACATATAGTCTTCACAATAAACATTCGAACAAGGATTGAACGAATGAATTCCAAAGTTAACATCACACGTCCATTAAGGAGAGAAGCCACTTGATAAGAGATTGATGAATGAAATAACAAGGTACGACTAGAACAAATAAGTGGTAAGGATTACCCAATCACAAAGCAAATATCTGTGGGACGAAATGCTAGAGCTACTTGAATTCCCACCTATAAACTACATAAACTTTCTGGTTATGCAATTTGGTGTTGGGGATACAGGGGAAGCACAATATCTCACCCAAACTAACAATCCCTACATCCAGCTGTATACATCCGTCAACACATAACCAAGAAAACTCCGGAAATCGTGTACCTCAACCTTCAAAAAGCATCCATTATACGAGCTATGGAAATACTCCCAAATTCCCGCCCCAGTACTAGGTGGCGTCGAGGTTATCTCACCACTGGCTGCATAAAAGAGATTTTCGATGTCGGCGAAACTCAGGTATTCCAGAACTGCAGCGATAAAATTGTGACGACAACACCTCGGAGCTCAACTCTCCGGGACACTGCCACAACCCCTAAATGTCAGGAGGCACCAAGAACAATGCTCTCGTCACAAGAATATCGGAACGATCGCAAGATACCCGCGTGATCCTAATTTTTTTGTGAAATTTGAGGAGAGGAAAGTCAAAACATCTATGTCAGGAGGCCTCACCAGAGCGACAAAGGGACTGAGGAGTAAAAAGAATCCTACTCTCCGATATATATAATCCTAAGACTCAAAACATTTTGTTCCGGACTCAACAACGTCAGCGATTCGATCAAGCAGGGGGCTCCTAAGTCGGGGATGGCTCTGATTACCAACTTGTAACGCCCACGATGCGGCTATATCTGTCATGTGTCCACACACGACTTAGAGGCATAACCGCATTGTGGTTTTATCGCAAGAAGGGTCATCTTCACACAATCCCATGTAATGAACAAGAATGGGATAAAGACCAAGAACAAGAATGTAATGAACAAGAATGGAAAACTTCGCATAGAATTGATACTCTCTGAGCTTGTCGAGCACCAATCGCAAATGTTTGGCATGGTCCTTCTTATTCTTGGAGAAGACCAAGATATCATCGAGATACACCAAGATGAATTCATTGGTGTAGAGGTTGAAGATGAAGTTCATCATATGAGAGAATGTTGGAGGAGCATTGACAAGACCGAAAGACATGGCAGTATATTCATAAGAACCAAAACTTGTTCTGAATGCTGTCTTGGGAATATCTTGTTCACGAATGCGAATCTGATGATAACGCATACGGAGGTCAAGCTTGGAGAATACTTTTGCACCTTTAAGTTGTTCAAATAGCTCATTGATATTGGGAAGTGGATACTTGTTCTTAATTGTCTTCTTGTTCAATGGACGGTAATCGACGCAAAGTCGGTCCGTGCCATCCTTCTTCTAGACAAAAAGAACACGACAACCCCATGGAGATGAACTCGGTCTGATCAAACCCAGACGCTCTTGTTCATCGAGCTGTTTCTTCAATTCCTTCAACTCCTTTGGTCCAAGCTTGTATGGACGCTTGCGAACGGGTTCAGTACCAGGCTCAAGATCGATAACGAACTCAACTGGCCGGTGCGGAAGCATACCCGGAAGTTCTTCTAGAAAGACATCTTGGTACTCACAAACGACTGGAATCTGAGAAATAGTAATATCTACAAAACATCCTAAAAGAGCATCTCGAGATTATGTATGGATGTGGTGGTAGCACCAATCAAACATAGCATCATGATATGACAGATTCAGCCTAACAAAATGGTGACACCAAGTACCCTACTTCACGAGCTTGATGCACTCACTACAAGACTCACAAAAATACATAGATTGCACCTCTGTAAAGGTGGCATACTGGAGCTCATAAAACATGTAGACATCAAGCTCATAGGATGCACACACAAAATGCAACGAAAATGACAAATCATCAAGTTCTGCTAAATACCAGCAATCAACATTATATAGCACTCTTGCAACGATGATAATGGCATCAATGTGGAAAGTGACATGAATGAAAATGACACTAACATGAAGAGCATAACGAGACGAACATTTTGACATATCATATGCATGATTCGGAGTCACGGTCATCGAGATATGATGCAATGAACATGGCATGAAAATGTCATGAAAAACCAGGGACACTGTAGAATTCGACCTCCGAAAAGTCAACGGCGCGTGGGTTGGGTCCGGAGCGGAGCGGGTCGCGGGTCGGCAACGGCGCGGACGGAGCTCGGCTCCGGCGACGAAGAAGATGAGGCCGGCGAGGTCAGGGCCGCGGATCCAGGCGGCGGCGGCGGATCTGGTGGCGGCGAGCGGTGCGGCGCGGGTGGAGGCGGTGCGGGGCGGGCGAGGCGAAGGCGCGGGGCGCGGCGGCGATGGTGGAGGCGCGGAGCGCGGCGGGCGGCGGCGAGGCGGCGCGAGCGAGGCGGAGGCGCGGGGCGCGGCGGCGATGGTGGAGGCGCGGAGCGCGGCGGTGATAACCCACAAGTATAGGGGATCACAACAGTTTTCGAGGGTAGAGTATTCAACCCAAATTTATTGATTCGACACAAGGGGAGCCAAAGAATATTCTCAAGTATTAGCAGTTGAGTTGTCAATTCAACCACACCTGGATAACTTAGTATCTGCAGCAAAGTATTTAGTAGCAAAGTAGTATGGAAGTAATGGTAACGGTAGCAAAGTAATATTTTTGGGTTTTGTGGTGATTGTAACAGTAGCAACGGAAAAGTAAATAAGCGGAGAACGATATATGAAAAGCTCGTAGGCATTGGATCGGTGATGGAGAATTATGCCGGATGCGGTTCATCATGTAACAGTCATAACATAGGGTGACACAGAACTAGCTCCAATTCATCAATGTAATGTAGGGATGTATTCCGAATATAGTCATACGTGCTTATGAAAAAGAACTTGCATGACATCTTTTGTCCTACCCTCCCGTGGCAGCGGGGTCCTAATGGAAACTAAGGGATATTAAGGCCTCCTTTTAATAGAGTAGCGGACCAAAACATTAACACATAGTGAATACATGAACTCCTCAAACTATGGTCATCACCGGGAGTGGTCCCGATTATTGTCACTTCGGGGTTGCCGGATCATAGCACATAGTAGGTGACTATAGACTTGCAAGATAGGATCAAGAACTCACATATATTCATGAAAACATAATAGGTTCAGATCTGAAAGCATGGCACTCGTGCCCTAGTGACAAGCATTAAGCATAGCAAAGTCATAGCAACATCAATCTCAGAACATAGTGGATACTAGGGATCAAACCCTAACAAAACTAACTCGATTACATGATAAATCTCATCCAACCCATCACCGTCCAGCAGGTCTACGATGGAATTACTCACGCACGGCGGTGAGCATCATGAAATTGGTGATTGAGGATGGTTGATGATGACGACGGCGACGGATTCCCCTCTCCGGAGCCCCGAACGGACTCCAAATCAGCCCTCCCGAGAGAGTTTAGGGCTTGGCGGCGGCTCCGTATCGTAAAACGTGATGAATCTTTCTCTCTGATTTTTTTCCTCCCCGAACGTGAATATATGGAGTTGGAGTTGAGGTCGGTGGAGCTCCAGGGGGCCCACCAGGCAGGGGGCGCGCCCAGGGGGGCAGGCGCGCTCCCCACCATCGTGGAAAGGGTGTGGGCCCTCTGGCCTTGATTCTTTCGCCAGTATTTTTTATTATTTCCAAAAATAATCTCCGTGAAGTTTCAGGTCATTCCGAGAACTTTTGTTTCTGCACACAAATAACACCATGTCAATTCTGCTGAAAACAACGTCAGTCCAGGTTAGTTCCATTCAAATCATGCAAGTCAGAGTCCAAAACAATGGCAAAAGTGTTTGGAAAAGTAGATACGACGGAGACGTATCAACTCCCCCAAGATTAAACCTTTGCTTGTCCTCAAGCAATTCAGTTGATAAACTAAAAGTGATAAAGAAAAACTTTTACAAACTCTGTTTGCTCTTGTTGTTGTAAATATGTAAAGCCAGCATTCAAGTTTTCAGCAAAGATTATGAACTAACCATATTCACAATAACTCTTAGGTATCATGTTTACTCATATCAATGGCATAATCAACTAGCGAGCAATAATAATAAATCTCGGATGACAACATTTTCTCAAAACAATCATAATATGATATAACAAGATGGTATCGCCCTAGCCCTTTATGAGACCGCAAAACATAAATGCAGAGCACCTTTAAAGATCAAGGACTGACTAAGCATTGTAATTCATGGTAAAAGAGATCCAGTCATAGTCATACCCAATATAAATTAACAGTAATGAATGCAAATGACAGTGGTGCTCTCCAGCTGGTGCTTTTTAATAAGAGGGTGATCACTCAACATAAAAGTAAATAGATAGGCCCTTCGCAGAGGGAAGCAGAGATTTGTAGAGGTGCCAAAGCTCGATTTTGATATAGAGATAAATAATATTTTGAGCGGCATACTTTCATTGTCAACATAACAACCAAGAGATGGCGATATCTTCCATGCTACACACATTATAGGCGGTTCCCAAACAGAATGGTAAAGTTTATACTCCCCCTCCACCAACAAGCATCAATCCATGGCTTGCTCGAAACAACGAGTGCCTCCAACTAACAACAGTCCCGGGGGAGTTTTGTTTGCAATTATTTTGATTTGGTTTGCATAAAGCATGGGACTGGGCATCCCGGTGACCAGCCATTTTCTCGTGAGTGAGGAGCGGAGTCCACTCCTCTTGAGAATAACCCGCCTAACATGGAAGATAAGGACAGCATACAAAACAGAATTTCATTTGAAGGTTTAGAGTTTGGCACACACAAATTTACTTGGAACGGAAGGTAGATACCGCATATAGGAAGGTATAGTGGACTCATATGGAATAACTTTTGGGGTTTAAGGGATTGGATGCACAAGCAGTATTCCCGCTTAGTACAAGTGAAGGCTAGCAAAAGACTGGGAAGCGACCAACTAGAGAGCAACAACAGTCATGAACATGCATTAAAATTAATAAACATTGAGTGCAAGCATGAGTAGGATATAATCCACCATGAACATAAATATCATGAAGGCTATGTTGATTTTGTTTCAACTACATGCGTGAACCTGTGCCAAGTCAAGTCACTCGAATAATTCAAAGGAGGATACCACCCCATCATACCACATCACAACCATTTTAATAGCATGTTGGCATGCAAGGTAAACCATTATAAGCTCCTAGCTAATTAAGCATGGCATAAGCAACTATGATCTCTAGTTGTCATTGCAAACATGTTTATTCATAATAGGCTGAATCAAGAACGATGAACTAATCATATTTACAAAAACAAGAGAGGCCGAGTTCATACCAGCTTCTCTCATCTCAATCAGTCCATCATATATCGTCATTATTGCCTTTCACTTGCACGACCGAAAGATGTGAATAATAATAATTGTCCACGTGCATTGGACTAAGCTGGAATCTGCGAGCATTCAATAAACAGGAGAAGACAAGGCAATATGGGCTCTTGGTTAAATCAACAATAATGCTTATAAGAGCCACTTCAACAATTTAATCATGGTCTTCTCCTATCGACCCCCAAAGAAAAGAAAAGAAATAAAACTATTTACACGGGAAAGCTCCCAACAAGCAACAGAAGAACGGGAAATATTTTTTGGGTTTTCTCTTAATTATTACTAGTACAACAAGAAAAGTAAACTAGCTAAAGGCTTCTACTAATTTTTTTGTTTTCTTAAGATTTTTCAAACACACAAGAAGAAAGCAAGAAAAAGAAAATAAACTAGCATGGAAATTACAGTGAAAAAGTATGAGCACCGACAATTAGCAATGAGTGTGTGAACATAAATGTAATGTCGGTGAGAAACACATACTCCCCCAAGCTTAGGCTTTTGGCCTAAGTTGGTCTATTGCCACGGCTGGCCTGGCGGATATCCAAAGTTGTAGTTGGGGTCATACTGAGAAGAAGCCTCCGATTGCCACTGGTTGGCAATCACCTCCGGATCCCACTGGTAATCAGACTGTCATGGAGGATCAAATTGTGGTTCCGGCTCTGGCTCTGTAGCTGATGTAGGGTTCCGGTAGGCATGGATGGCCGCCAGCGGCGCGAGATACTGGCCTGCGGATAAATCAAACAAGGAAGGAGCATGCAAGGTAATAGTCTCAGGGTGATTTTTATCAAATAACAGTTTGTATTTAAGCGCCCTTTCCCTATTCTTAACAATAAAATCATGCGCTACCATACTCTTATAGTCTAGAAAAACAGTAGGCAGCAATTTTTCTTCTTTTTCATAGTGCCTAATAGGTATGTTATAGTATGCAGCGAGGTGCGAGGCGAAGATGCCTCCCAAGATGGGGCCCTTAGTACGGTTAAGATTTAACCGCTTTGCAACAATAGCGCCCATACTAAATGTGTCATCACGAAACAAGGCATGGCACATAATAATAATATCAGGGACACTCAGGTTTCCATAGTTTCTGCGACCAATTAAGCACCTACTAGCAAATATAGCAAAGTAACGTAGAACAGGAAAGTGTATGCTAGTGATTCATGCATCGGAACCTTCCTCGTTTCCCCTACAACAATTGTATCAATAAACCCCTCCACATCGTTACGATGTGGTTCCTCTATGAAACCCGGAAAAGGTAACTTGCAAACCTCACAGAATTCGCGAAGGGTCATCTCTTTATACTCATCATATAAATAAAAATCCACCGTAGGTGGTGACCTCCTAGAATGGAAATGAAAATTTTGCACAAAGGTATTAGTAAGAGATACTGTTCGCGTTGGTCGCGGAGGAAGTCGGTGAGGCCTCCGCGGTGCGAGGCAGATTATATTTGGGCCTCTCGTCTTCTTCACTTTGCTTATCCTTTGAGCTTCGGCTCGAAGAGCCCCTCAAAAATCTCTTCATCATTTTCTAAAAATTTCTAAAAAATTTAGTAACTTCAAATAAAAGTGAACCAAGATCAACAAAATTGATAGCAACTACTCCCACAAGTGCCTAGAGACTATATCATGCATTAGAACTACTTGGAACCATATAAATTTGACATGCAAGCTCAAGAACATGGTCACCTAGGCAGCACAAATTTGCAATGAATAAAGCACTAGAACAAAAACTAATTGGACCATTGGAGGAGTCACATACCAAGGAACAATCCCCCAAAGCAGTTTTGTGAGTGGAGCTTTGAGCAAGGAGATCGAAAATCGCAGCAAAATGAGCTAGAACTCGTGCTTGAGCTGGTTGGTGATTTTTTTGGGAGGAAGGAGTGTGCGGTGGCTGGAATAAGTGGAGGGGACCCACCGTGGGCCCATGAGGCAGGGGCGCGCCCAGGGGGGTGGGCGCGCCTTGGACCCTCGTGGCCAGGTGCCAGCTCCCCCTGATGTGTTCTTAGTGCCAGATATTCTCGAATATTCCAGAAAAAAATCATATTTCAATTTCGGGGCATTTGGAGAACTTTTATTTTCGGGGTATTTTTTATTGCACGGATAATTCAGAAAATAGACAGAATATACTATTTTTGCTTTATTTCTACTAAACAACAGAAAGTAAAAGGAGGGTACAGAAGGTTGTGCTTTCTAACTTCATCCATCTCATGCTCATCAAAAGGAATCCACTAACAAGGTTGATCAAGTCTTGTTAACAAACTCATTCTGAGTCGCATGAAACCGGAGAAATTTCGAATAACACTATGTTACCTCAACGGGAATATGCACATCCCCAATAATAAGAATATCATATTTCTTCTTGACAGTAGGAAGAGGAAATTCAAAACCTCCAATAATAATCGATGGAATTTTTCCAATAGAGTTTATACTATGAACTTGAGGTTGTTTCCTCGGAAAGTGTACCGTATGCTCATTGCCATTAACATGAAAAGTGACATTGCCTTTGTTGGAGTCAATAACAGCCCCTGCAGTATTCAAAAAGGGTCTTCCAAGAATAATAGACATACTATCGTCCTCGGGAATATCAAGAATAACAAAATCCGTTAAAATAGTAACATTTGCAACCACAACAGGCACATCCTCACAAATACCGACAGGTATAGCAGTTGATTTATCGGCCATTTGCAAAGATATTTCAGTAGGTGTCAACTTATTCAAATCAAGTCTACGATATAAAGAGAGAGGCATAACACTAACACCGGCTCCAAGATCACATAAAGCAGTTTTAACATAGTTTCTTTTAATAGAGCATGGTATAGTTGGTACTCTGGGATCTCATAGTTTCTTTGGTATTCCACCTTTAAAAGTATAATTGGCAAGCATGGTGGAAATTTCAGCTTCCGGTATCTTTCTTTTATTTGTAACAATACCCTTCATATACTTAGCATAAGGATTCACTTTAAGCATATCACTCAAACGCATACGCAAAAATATAGGTCTAATCATTTCAGCGAAGCGCTCAAAATGCTCATCATCCTTTTCCTTGGATGGTTTGGGAGGAAAAGGCATGGGTTTCTGAACCCATGGTTCTCTTTCTTTACCGTGCTTCCTAGCAACAAAGTCTCTCTTATCATAACATTGATTCATTGATTATGGATTATCAAGATCAACAGCAGGTTCAATCTCTACATCATTGTTATTGCTAGATTGAGCATCAACATGAACATCATCATTAACATTATCACTAGGTTCATGTTCATTACCAGATTGTGTTTCAGCATCAGAAATAGAAATATCATTGGGATTCTCAAGTGTGTCAACAACAGGTTCACTAGAAGCATGCAAAGTCCTATCATTTTTATTTTTCTTCTTTTTAGTAGGACTAGGTGCATCTATATTATTTCTCTGAGAGTCCTGCTCAATTCTCTTAGGATGGCCTTCAGGATACAAAGGTTCCTGAGTCATTTTACCTGTTCTAGTAGCCACTCTAACAGCAAAATCATTATTCTTACTATTTAATTCATTGAGCAAATCATTCTGAGCTTTAAGTACTTGTTCTACTTGAGTGGTAACCATAGAAGCATGTTTACTAATGAGTTTAAGTTCACCTTTAACTCTAGACATATAATCACCCAAGTGTTCAATCATATAAGCATTTTGTTTTAAATGTCTACCAAAATAAGCATTAAAATCTTCTTGCTTAACCATAAAGTTATCAAACTCATCCAAACATTGGCTAGCAAACTTAGTAGGAGGGATTTCAGCTTTATCATATCTATAGAGAGAATTTACCTTTACTACCTGTGTCGGGTTATCAAGACCATGAATCTCTTCAATAGGTGATGGATTAAAACCATGTATTTCTTCAACAGGCGGTAAATTAAGACCATGTATTTCTTCAATAGGAGGTAAATTCTTAACATCTTCAACTTTTATACCTTTTTCTTTCATAGATTTCTTTGCCTCTTGCATATCTTCAGGACTGAGAAATAGAACACCCCTTTTCTTCGGAGTTGGTTTAGGAATAGGCTCAGGAGTTGGCTCAGGAAGTGTCCAATTATTTTCATTAGTCAACATATTATTCAATAGAATTTCAGCTTCATCTGGTGTTCTTTCCCTGAAAACAGAACCAGCACAACTATCCAGGTGGTCTCTGGAAGCATCGGTTAGTCCATTATAAAAGATATCAAGTATTTCATTTTTCTTAAGAGGATGATCAGGCAAAGCATTAAGTAATTGGAGAAGCCTCCCCCAAGCTTGTGGGAGACTCTCTTCTTCAGTTTGCACAAAATTATATATTTCCCTTGAAGCAGCTTGTTTCTTATGAGCAGGGAAATATTTAGCAGAGAAGTAATAAATCATATCCTGGGGACTACGCACACAACCAGGATCAAGAGAATTAAACCATATCTTAGCATCACCCTTGAATGAGAACGGAAATATTTGAAGGATATAATAGTAGCGAGTTTTCTCATCATTAGTGAACAGGGTGGCTATATCATTTAATTTAGTAAGATGTGCCACAACAGTTTCAGATTCATAGCCATAGAAAGGATCATATTCAACCAAAGTAATTATATCAGGGTCGACAGAGAATTCATAATCCTTATCAGTAACGAACATAGGTGAAGTAGCATAAGCAGGATCATATTTCATTCTAGCATTCAGAGTTTTTTTGTTTAAACTTAGCTAATAATTTCTTAAGATCACTTCTATCATTGCAAGCAAGAAAGTCTCTAGCAGTTTCTTCATCCATAACATAGGCCTCAGGCACAACAGGCAATTCATATTTAGGGGGGGAATCTTCATCATCACTTTCATCAATATTATCAGGTTCAATAATTTCATTCTCTCTAGCCCTAGCAAGTTGTTCATCAAGAAATTCACCAAGTGGCACAGTAGTATCAAGCATAGAAGTAGTTTCATCATAAGTATCATGCATAGCAGAAGTGGCATCATCAATAACATGCGACATATCAGAATTAATAGCAGAAGCAGGTTTAGGTGTCGCAAGCTTACTCAAAACAGAAGGTGAATCAAGTGCAGAGCTAGATGGCAGTTCCTTACCTCCCCTCGTAGTTGAGGGATAAATTTTTGTTTTCTCGTCTTTCAAGTTCTTGATAGTGACCAGCAGATATAAATCCCAAGTGACTCAAAGAATAGAGCTATGCTCCCCGGCAACGGCGCCAGAAAATAGTCTTGATAACCCACAAGTATAGGGGATCACAACAGTTTTCGAGGGTAGAGTATTCAACCCAAATTTATTGATTCGGCACAAGGGGAGCCAAAGAATATTCTCAAGTATTAGCAGTTGAGTTGTCAATTCAACCACACCTGGATAACTTAGTATCTGCAACAAAGTATTTAGTAGCAAAGTAGTATGGAAGTAACGGTAACGGTAGCAAAGTAATATTTTGGGTTTTGTAGTGATTGTAACAGTAGCAACCGAAAAGTAAATAAGCGGAGAACAATATATGAAAAGCTTGTAGGCATTGGATCGGTGATGGAGAATTATGCCGGATGCGGTTCATCATGTAACAGTCATAACATAGGGTGACACAGAACTAGCTCCAATTCATCAATGTAATGTAGGCATGTATTCCGAATATAGTCATACGTGCTTATGGAAAAGAACTTGCATGACATCTTTTGTCCTACCCTCCCGTGGGAGCGGTGTCCTAATGGAAACTAAGGGATATTAAGGCCTCCTTTTAATAGAGTACCGGACCAAAGCATTAACACATAGTGAATACATGAACTCCTCAAACTATGGTCATCATCGGGAGTGGTCCCGATTATTGTCACTTCGGGGTTGCCGGATCATAACACATAGTAGGTGACTATAGACTTGCAAGATAGGATCAAGAACTCACGTATATTCATGAAAACATAATAGGTTCAGATCTGAAAGCATGGCACTCGGGCCCTAGTGACAAGCATTAAGCATAGCAAAGTCATAGCAACATCAATCTCAGAACATAGTGGATACTAGGGATCAAACCCTAACAAAACTAACTCGATTACATGATAAATCTCATCCAACCCATCACCGTCCAGCAGGCCTACGATGGGATTACTCACGCACGGCGGTGAGCATCATGAAATTGGTGATGGAGGATGGTTGATGATGACGACGGCGACGGATTCCCCTCTCCGGAGCCCCGAACGGACTCCAGATCAGCCCTCCTGAGAGAGTTTAGGGCTTGGTGGCGGCTCCGTATCGTAAAACGCGATGAATCTTTCTCTCTGATTTTTTTCTCCTCGAACGTGAATATATGGAGTTGGAGTTGAGGTCGGTGGAGCTCCAGGGGGCCCACGAGGCAGGGGCCGCGCCCAGGGGGGCAGGCGCGCCCCCACCCTTGTGGAAAGGGTGTGGCCCCCCTGGCCTTGATTCTTTCGCTAGTATTTTTTATTATTTCCAAAAATAATCTCCGTGAAGTTTCAGGTCATTCCGAGAACTTTTGTTTTTGCACATAAATAACACCATGGCAATTCTGCTGAAAACAGGTCAGTCCGGGAGTTCCATTCAAATCATGCAAGTTAGAGTCCAATACAAGGGCAAAAGTGTTTGGGAAAGTAGATACGACGGAGACGTATCAGGCGGCGATGGGCCGCAGGGGCCGGCTATGGGCCGAGCGGGCTGGCGGCGGCGGGGACGACGGGGCGGCCACGTGGCTCGTTACGATTTGCCGGGGCGCGGCGGCGGACGTGTCCGGCGTCGCCGGGACGTGTCCGACGGCGCGATGGGAGGTGGAGCTAGGGTTTGGACGCAAATTTCGGGGGGAGGCACCTATTTATAGGTAGAGGGAGCTAGGAGAGTCCAAATGAGGTGCGGTTTTCGCTCGTGATACAACGACGGAGAGCATGGAGGGGTTTTAGATGGGTTAGTGGGCTGTTTTGGAGGGGTGTTGGGTTGCAACACCAAAGAGACTTTTGTGGTTACCCGGTTAACCGTTTGGGCATCAAACGGCCTCCAAATGGAACGAAATTTGACAAGTGGTCTACCGGTGTTATACCAAGGCCACTTGACAAATCTCGACCCATTCTGAGAACATTTTTCTCCCACTCACAAAACGAGATAAGAAGGGTGCAACGGGTGCGTGTGTGAGTGTCGGATCGTGAAATGGACAACGGGGAAAATGACCGGATGCATGAGACGAACACGAATGCAAATGCAATGCACATGAAGACATGATATGAGATGCCTGACATGAACAAAATGCAAAACGAAAAACAAAACCCAACCACGAAGGAAATATCATATCACATAGCCGGAAATGGCAAGAGTTGGAGTTACAAATATGGAAAGTTACATCCGGGGTGTTACACAAATTCATGACATTTTTAATATATTTCATCAAATAGAAGTTAACCTAGTATAAATCTTGGTCGGCATCCATCCAAGTCATTGTTGTTCCCCATGTCCAATATCTTCACCCGCCGTGAGCTCCAGGAAGTGAAGCCGCATGTCATCGGTGAGGAAGAGTAAGATATGGGACACAGAAGCCCCCACATGGGACACGAACCCCTCCGTCTCCATTGCCCTACTCTTTCTCATTAGGAGTCTGCGGCATGAACGTTGCCGGTGGAGATGAGGTCCACGATAGCCATGGACGGGTCAGCCTCGTGGTTGTAGCGGTTCGGCGCGAACGACAAAGAGTTGCTGACGTGTTCGTCCGTGATCGCTGATGACCCACAAGTATAGGGGATCAATCGTAGTCCTTTTGTTAAGTAAGAGTGTCGAACCCAATGAGAAGCTGAAGGAATTAATAAGCAGTTTTCAGCATGGTATTCTCTGCAAGTGTTATAGAACAATTGTGACAGATAGTTTGATAGCAAGATAATTTCTAACAAGTAACAAGTAACAAAAGTAGCAAGGTGCATCAAGGTGCCCAATATTTTTATTGCAAAGGATAAGGTGGAAGTACTTCTTATAGTTATTAAAACATTCTCGAGGACACACGAGAATTTCGTCTAGTTACTTTCGCCAAGATTCATTGACTCACACTCACTGCTTTGATAAGTTGTTATGTGTGTGGACTGGAGCTAAGTTGTTGTTATTACTTGAACAAACAACCTACTTATGATTACCCCCTCTCGCGAGCATCCGCAACTAGAAGAGAAGAATTAAGATAAATCTAACCATAGCATTAAACATATGGATCCAAAACAGCTTCTGATGTGACGGCGGCCCGATCTTTTGATGAGAGTGGGGATAACTATCGATTTGGTGGATTTTGACCTTGATGATCCAGCTATACCGTACCCGACGATACGCCTCCACAATCGCTAAACCAATCTTCGATGGTTATTGACCTTGTCGTAGGCACGATCGACCTGAACAACGAGGTTTGAGTTCCTGCAAGCAACCGAAGAACTAGCAAGAACAAAGGTGAATTGCAATATGAAATTGCGGATGAAAAATTGAGCACACGAAATAGATAAACAAGTTGGGGTTCCACTCTGGATCTGACAAGGCGGTAGTCCTACACGTCCCATAGATGCAAAATTGGTGCGATGGTTAGACAATACAATAAAACCCGGATCTAAAATCTTGAGAGAGCTATGTATATATAGGTATAGATACAAACCGATCTTAGATGGTTCGGCCACGGGATAGACACACAAATCAGCTTCCTATATTAAAATGTAGTCGGTTGAAACCATGTAGTAGACTAGTCGTGACTTTCTTGGACATTGTGGTGCACGTCTCCTGGCTTTGGGGCCTGACCGGACCAAACTTCTGTCCCTTCTTGTAATTAGCATCACGTCCTTAGGAAATCATGCATGGGGTGCATGCATGATCCTTGAGCACTGTACGTAGATAACTCATGCATGCATGCATGCGTACACCCATACACACATGTACTTGTTTTCTCGGTCGCATCTTAACTCGTGGCTGAAGGAAATATGCCCTAGAGGCAATAATAAAGTTGTTATTTATATTTTGTTATATCATGATAAATGTTTATTATTCATGCTAGAATTGTATTAACCGGAAACTTGATACATTTGTGAATACATAGACAAAACAAAGTGTCCATGGTATGCCTCTACTTGACTAGCTCGTTAATCAAAGATGGTAGTTTCCTGACCATAGACATGTGTTGTCATTTTATGAATGGGATCACATCATTAGGAGAATGATGTGATGGACAAGACCCATCCGTTAGCTTAGCATAATGATCGTTAAGATTTATTGTTATTGCTTTCTTCATGACTTATACATATTCCTCTGACTATGAGATTATGCAACTCCTGAATACCGGAGGAACACCTCGTGTGCTATCAAACGTCGAAATGTAACTGGGTGATTATAAAGATGCTATACAGGTGTCTCCGAAGGTGTTTGTTGGGTTGGCATAGATCAAGATTAGGATTTGTCACTCCGAGTATCGGAGAGATATCTCTGGGCCCTCTCGGTAATACACATCACTATAAGCCTTGCAAGCAATGTGACTAATGAGTTAGTTACGGGACGATGCATTACGGAATGAGTAAAGAGACTTGCCGGTAACGAGATTGAACTAGGTATGATGATACCGATGATCGAATCTCGGGCAAGTAACATGCCGATGACAAAGGGAATAACGTATGTTGTTATTGCGGTTTGACCGATAAAGATCTTCGTAGAATATGTAGGAACCAATATGAGCATCCAGGTTCCGCTATTGGTTATTAACCAGAGATGTGTCTCGGTCATGTCTACGTAGTTCTCGAACCCGTAGGGTCCGCACGCTTAACATTCGATGACGATTTGTATTATGAGTTATGTGTTTTGGTGGCCGAAGTTTCTTCGGAGTCCTGGATGAGATCACGGACATGACGAGGAGTCTCGAAATGGTTGAGAGGTAAAGATTGATATATTGGAAGGTAGTATTCGGACACTGGAAGGATTCCGGAGTTGATCGGGTACATACCGGAGTACCTGAGGGGTTACCGGAACCCCCGGGGAAAGATATGGGCCATATGGGCCATAGGAGGGAGGCTAACCAGCCCACAAGGGGCTGGTGCACCCCCCACAAGGGAGGAAGCCGAATTCGTTTAGGGGAGGGGGCGCCACCCCCCTTTTCCTTGTCCTACTCCCTCTCCTTCCTCCTTTCCACCTCCATGAGAAGGAAAAGAGGGGGGGGGAATCCTACTAGGACTAGGAGTCCTAGTAGGAATCCCCCGTTATGGCGCGCCCCCTAGGGACATCATCCTCTCTGTCCCTCCTTTATATACGTGGGCAGGGCGCCCCTTGGAGACACACCAATTGTTCGAAGCCGTGTGCGATGTCTCTCTCCACAGTTTACTCCTCCGGTCATAGCGTCGTAGTGCTTAGGCGAAGCCCTGCACGGATTACATCACGATCACCGACACCATGCCGTCGTGCTGACAGAACTCTCCCTCGACCCTTTGTTGGATCAAGAGTTTGAGGGACGTCATCGAGCTGAATGTGTGCTGAACTTGGATGTGTCGCACGTTCGGTACTAGATCGGTTGGATAGTGAAGATGTTCGACTACATCAACCGCGTTAACCTAACGCTTCCTCTTTCGGTCTACGAGGGTACGTGGACACACTCTCCCCTTCTCGTTGCTATGTATCTCCTAGATAGATCTTGCGTGATCGTAGGAATTTTTTTAAATTGCATGCTACGTTCCCCAACAGTGGCATCCGAGCCAGGTCTCTATGCGTAGATGATATGCACGAGTAGAACACAAAGAGTTGTGGGCAATAATAGTCATACTGCTTACCACCAACGTCTTATTTTGATTCGGCGGTATTGTTGGATGAAGCGGTCCGGACCAACATTACATGTCCACGTTCATTAGACCGGTTCTACCGACGTGCTATGCACACTTGTGGCTGGCGGGTGTGTGTTTCTCCAACTTTAGTTGAATCGAATTTGACTGGGCCGGTCCTTGTTGAAGGTTAAAACAACACACTTGACGAAAAATTGTTGTGGTTTTGATGCGTAGGTAAGAATGGTTCTTGCTAGAAGCCCGTAGCAGCCACGTAAAACTTGTAACAACAAAGTAGAGGGCGTCTAACTTGTTTTTACAGGGCATGTTGTGATATGATATGGTCAAGACGTGATGAAATATAAATTGTTGTCTGAGATGATCATATTTTGTAAAAGTTATCGGCAACTGGCAGGAGTCTTATGGTTGTCACTTTATTGTATGAAATGCAATCGCCATGTAATTGCTTTACTTTATCACTAACCGGTATCTATAGTCGTAGAAGCAATAGTCGGCGAGACAACAACGACACAACGATGGAGATCAAGGTGTCAAGCCGGTGACAATGGAGATCATGACGGTGCTTTGGAGATGGAGATCAAAGGCACAAGATGATGGTGGCCATATCATGTCACATTGCATGTGATGTTTATCTTTTATGCATCTTATTTTGCTTAGTACGGCAGTAGCATTATAAGATGACCCCTCACTAAATTTCAAGGTATAAGTGTTCTCCCTGAGTATGCACCGTTGTGACAGTTCGCCGTGCCGAGACACCACGTGATGATCGGGTGTGATAAGCTCTACGTTCACATACAACGGGTGCAAGACAGTTTTGCACGTGCAGAATACTCGGGTTAAACTTGACGAGCCTAGCATATGCAGATATGGCCTCGGAACACTGAGACCAAAAGGTCGAACATGAATCATATAGTAGATATGATCATCATAGAGATGTTCACCATTGAAAACTACTCCATCTCACGTGATGATCGTACATGGTTTAGTTGATATGGATCAAGTGATCATTTAGATGACTAGAGGGATGTCTATCTAAGTGGGAGTTCTTAAGTAATATGATTAATTGAACTTAAACTTATCATGAACTTAGTCCTGATAGTATTTGCATATCTACGTTGTGGATCAATAGCTTGCGATGTAGCTCCCCGTTTATTTTTGATATGTTCCTAGAGCAAAATAAGTTGAAAGATGATAGTAGAAATGATGCAGACTGGGTCCGTGATCTGAGGATTATCCTCATTGCTGCATAGAAGAATTATGTCCTTGATGCACCACTAGGTGACAGACCTATTGCAGGAGCAGATGCAGACGTTATGAACGTTTGACAAGCTCGGTATGAAGACTACTCACTACTGTAGGATGCTGCTAACGCGACACTACGATCAGAGACCCTTTCACGAAATTGTATGATGCATTAATCACAAACGGGGATGTAAAAAACCCGTCAAAAAAGGTGCAAAACGTTTGTGATGGAGGACGCATCAAACACGGTTCAGATTTTAGTTGCGTGTGTGATGTAGGGCACACGGTTAACCCGTTTGAACTGTTTGCGATGAGGCAGAACAACATAAACGGGCAGCCATATCCATGTGTGTGCGATATATGGCATACAGTTCGCTCCGATGAACCGTTTGCTATTAGGGAGTGCAACATAAACGGTTAGCCAAATCAAGGTGTGTGAGATATAGGGCATACGGTTCACTCGGACGAACTGTTTTCGATTAGCGAACGCAACAGAAATGGTTCAACTTAGATATGATGTGTGTGATACGTGGCAAACAGCTGAGTTGGATGAACTGTTTGCGATGAGAATTTACAACACAGACGGTTAATACAGTTAGTTCGTGTGCAATTCTGTGTGTACAAAAAACTTTGAAAAATGCAAACTAGTTGGTTGCGGCGGCTAGGAGTATCACACACGATGTGTCTGTGAGTACTCGTGTGCGATGATTAGTAAGTTACACATGCATTTCCTTATGTTAACACTTGTGTGACACGTGGCACCCGATACGGTATTCGGGTTGTGTGTGTGCTCCACTTAGTCTTCCCGTGCTCCAGCGAATGCTTCCTGCGCTCCACATGGGTGAATTGTAAAATCCACGCCTATTCCCTCACCGGTTTCCCGCCACCAACTAATGGCTTGCTGCATATAACCCAGGCGGAAACGCACCACCGCGACACTCTGCGGAGATCTAGTCCTCACCCATCTACCATTAGTTATTCCAAGCATGTCAGGCAACGACCAAAGCTTCGACGTCGACGCCTACCTGCGTTACATCTTCGGCGAGGAGAACGAGCCAGAGCAGGCCAGGGAGCAAGAGCTTCATCGGCCGGTGTAGGCACCATGGCCCATCGGCAGCAATATCGGCGTCACAGTCCTTGGGAGCACAATCGACATATTGCATATGAGGTGTGATGAGCAGTTTGCCATCCACCGTGCAAAAGATCCAGAGCTGCTCGACGGCATGATCGACGACCCACCCAAAGAACCGCCGTCACCAGTGCTCATCGAGAGCCTCATGCCCCGCAATGAATGGGCAGAGGACCTCTGCGATTCAGTCAAGACAAAGGCAGCCTGCGGCTTCATCATTGCCCGTGGCGGCCGTGTCAACCTCGATCCCGATGATGTGGTGGCCAGGCTCGAGCACATCCTTGGCGGAGTTGACGTCTCCAACGAAGTAGAACATCGCCAACGTGATATCTTGAGGATGCAGGTGATCGACAGAATTTGCTACTAGGCCAGAGACATGGAAATGGAGCGGTTCCGTGGAGTTGTCATGCGCGCGATTGCACGCTGTCAAGCTCTTTTGAAAGAGGCCCAGCAGCCCCAAGAGCCTCCCAGCTCCAGCAGCTCCGTAGGCGGAGGCGGGTCGGGACACTCAGAGTGAACGGCCGCAAGGGTGCTATGCTAATCATGGAGTCCGAGAAGATCATCGTCGAAAGGCCGCCAGCTCAGCCTTTTAGCTTATATTTTATTATAAGTGTATGCATATGTAGGTCGTGAGTGTTCTGGGCCTTGCCGCATTTGGCATTTTAAAGTATCCTGAATATGTAAGACAATTATTAAAAATTATTAACCGTTGCCATTGTAACTTTGCCTCAACGGCGAGCAGAGCGCGCGCAGGGACGCCAGAGCGGAGCGCGTCGCGGCTGCCTCAACGGTGAGAAGCCACGTGGTCAACCTTCTGCCATCAATAAATTTTGACCTTGTTTCTCGTCACACTGCTGATTACAACGCAATAAGTAATTGCAAATCTGTTCGCACCTATCAAACTAATATGTGTTCACACTTAGCACCGGGCTATAAAAACTACCCACTCGAAAATTACTTCACAGTTCCTCTCCTCATCTCCCACAAAACTGGTTTTTTCTGTCAAGTCGTTCCGCCATGACCGGTAGGAGGAGTTTAGGGTTGACATATAACCAGGTAGCAAAGACCAAGGCCGCAGAAGCACTAGAGAGGTCCCGCCGCGAAGCCGCAGCTGCAGCAGAGATGTCCCGGCGCGCCGCGAAGCCCTCGAACGAGCTCTCACGGGCACGCGAGGGCTCTCACAAGCGCATTCATGGCGTCGGCCATCGCGACGAGCCGGTGTTCCTGGAGTCGTTTGCCGGCGACGACGACACTCACTGGCGTCACTACGCAGCAGGAGCTGGTCGACGGCTTGATGAAGCTGCTCGAGATCGGCGATGCCTCGGTTGACAAGGCGACCAGCCTTGTCGAGAAACTCATGGATGATAATGCGAAGTGATACATCTCCAACGTATCTATAATTTTTGACTGTTCCATACTATTATATATTCTGTTTTGGATGTTTAATGGGCTTATTTATACACTTTTATATTATTTTTGGGACTAACCTACTAACCCAAGGCCCAGTGGAAATTGCTGTTTTTTTGCCTATTTTGGTGTTTCCCAGAAAAGGAATATCAAACGGAGTCCAAACGGAATGAAACCTTCAGGAGAGTTATTTTTGGAACAAACGTGATCCAGAGGACTTGGAGTGGACGTCAAGAAACAACCGAGGAGGCCACGAGGCAGGGAGGCGCGCCCCCACTCTCGTGGGTGGCTCCACCGACCTACTCCTTCCTCCTATATATACCTACGTACCCCGAAACCAACCAGGAGCACCACGAAACCCTATTTCCACCGCCACAACCTTCTCTACCCATGAGATCCCATCTTGGGGCCTTTTCCGGCGCTCCACCGGAGGGGGCATCGATCACGGAGGGTTTCTACATCAACACCATAGCCTCTCCGATGATGTGTGAGTAGTTTACCACAGACCTTCGGGTCCATAGTTATTAGCTAGATGGCTTCTTCTCTCTCTTTGGATCTCAATACAAAGTTCTCCTCGATCTTCTTGGAGATCTATTCGATGTAACTCTTTTTGCGGTGTGTTTGTCGAGATCCGATGAATTGTGGGTTTATGATCAAGATTATCTATGAACAATATTTGAATATTCTCTGAATTCTTTTATGTATGATTGGTTATCTTTGCAACTCTCTTCGAATTATCAGTTTGGTTTGGCCTACTAGATTGATCTTTCTTGCAATGGGAGAAGTGCTTAGCTTTGGGTTCAATCTTGCGTTGCTCGATCCCAGTGACAGTAGGGGAAACGACACGTATTGTATTGTTGCCATCGAGGATAAAAAGATGGGGTTTATATCATATTGCTTGAGTTTATCCCTCTACATCATGTCATCTTACCTAATGCGTTACTCTGTTCTTATGAACTTAATACTCTAGATGCATGCTGGATAGCGGTCGATGTGTGGAGTAATAGTAGTAGATGCAGGTAGGAGTCAGTCTACTTGTCACGGACGTGATGCCTATATACATGATCATGCCTAGATATTCTCATAACTATGCTCAATTCTATCAATTGCTCGACAGTAATTTGTTCACCACCGTAATACTTATGCTATCTTGAGAGAAGCCACTAGTGAAACCTATGGCCCCCGGGTCTATTTTCCATCATATAAGTTTCCAATCTATTTTTACTTTGCAATCTTTACTTTTAATCTTTATCATAAAAATACCAAAAATATTATCATCTCTACCAGATCTCACTTTTGTAAGTGGCCGTGAAGGGATTGACAACCCCTTTGTCGCGTTGGTTGCAAGGTTCTTATTTGTTTGTGTAGGTACAAGGGACTTGCGTGTGGCCTCCTACTGGATTGATACCTTGGTTCTCAAAAACTGAGGGAAATACTTACGCTACTTTGCTGCATCACCCTTTCCTCTTCAAGGGAAAAACCAACGCATGCTCAAGAGGTAGCACGAAGCTCCTCAAGTTGGTCGCCGAGAAGGAGGAGGAGGCCGCCGGCTGGAAGATGCTGCATGAGCAGAGCAGTGCCTCAGAGATGGCGCTGAACGCGGTCGTCGAGGAACTGATGGGTGGCTTGAGGAAGCTCCGGATCGAGCGCGAGCAGGAGGCGGAGGAATCCGTGGCTGCTTTCAAGCAAAGTCGTGAGGAATTGAAGAAGGAGCTAGAGGATTTCGCTGCCCGGCGATCCATCGACGAGTGGAGACAGTAGCGACCCAAATCGTGGTCTGCAATTTCCTTCTTCTCTTGCCCCCGTGTCTTCCGGGCTTTGCCGCATGTGGCATTTAAAATTATCCGGAATATGTAAGACAATTATTATCTGCGGCATTGTAAATTTGTCGTTGTATTATCCGTTGCCATTTTATTTGTGGTCGTATTATCCGTTGCCCTATGTGGCAATTTAAATTAGGGCGGAATACAAGTTGAAAACACGAACAAAGCAAATGCTGCCATGAGATCACAAGCAAACACCCTCCGTCCAGGTGCTTTAATTAACCCATTAATGGAGAAGTTGTGAGCGAGGCGGGCGGCGGCTGGTGCATGGAGGTCAAAGAGCTCGCTTCCCGGTGAGCATGGGCGGCCTTGCTGCTCGCACGTGTCCCGTCGAGCCTACGAGGTGGACAGGATGCACGCGTCCCGTCGAGCCCGCGCGGCGGACTGCTCACACACGTCCCGTCGAGCCTGCACGGTGGACTTCTCGCGCTCGTCCCTTCTAATCAAATAGCTGCACGCACGTCACCGAGTATGGTTAAATTTCGACACGATACATATAATACAACCGTTTGCGGTATTAACGTGTCATCTTTTTGTTTCAAAAAGGACTTCGTTGGCTACTAATGTGTGCGCCTCTTCTCAAAGTGGACAATTTTTTTACCATGGCGTATATGTGCCATGTCATGAAACCATGCCAAGTTTCATGTTTTTGGGTGACTTTTTGATTTACTGGGATTTAAAAACCGAGATTATCATTGTTTCCGGATGATGAAAAGTTTGTAATTCATTCTCATTCCTTAAACGAGACCTAAACATGCACCCAATGACACATGTACGATTTCCCACACATTTTGCTTCACTGGAGCATGTGGTTGTAGTTCAAATTTGAATTATGGACTACATTAAATGCATAGAAAACTTAGTAATTGGTAATATATATACAATGGCCAAACGAACCTTGAACAGTTTCAAATTTCAGCCCGACACTCCTGTTATTCTATGTTGCCTATAGAAAACAAAGTTCAAGGCGAGAAGAGGTAGCGATTATCATTTCACCCACAAGAGGGGCATGTTTCCCTACCGGAACCACGAGGGTTGCGACAGGCTCCGGTTTGTAAAAGGCTTGTAATATAGCTTCGTCCAAATTGGACAATTATATGTACCATGTAGTGACACCATGCCAAGTTTCATGATTTCCTGGTGAGTTTTGGATTTACAGACATTTAAAAACCGAGATTCGCAATGTTAGTGGCCAAGCCAGGACGGCGAGATGGTTGAATTCGTTCCCATTCGTTCCATGGGACCTAAACATGCACCCCAAGGAAACATGTACTTTTTTGTAGCCATTTTGGTGCACTGGAGCATGTATTTGTAGTTCGGATTTGAATGATGGACATTAAATGCCTAGAAAATTCAATTAATGAATAAAAAAGGTCAAACGAACCCTGAATAATTTCAAAGTTCAGCGCGAATCTCCAGTTGTTCCGTGTCGCGTGTGGAAGAAAATACGAGGCTAGAAGTGGGAGTGATTATCGTTTGGCCCACAAGGGGACACGTTTCCCTATCGAAACCACGACGGTTCTTGCGACAGGCTCCGGTTTGTAAGAGGTTTGTAATAAAGCTTGGCCCAAATTGGCAATGTTTTTACCACGACATATATGTGCCACGACGTGACACCATGCCACCTTTGATGACTTTCTGGTGAGTTTATGATTTATGGGGACTTAAAAACCGAGATTCGAAATGTTTGAGGACGAGCCAGGACACCGGTATAGTTGTAATTCGTTCCCATTCCTGGCATGAGACCTAAACATGCACCCGAGGACACATTTATAATTTTTCTAGCCATTTTGGTGAACTGGAGCATGTATTTGTAGTTCAGATTTGAATTATGGACATTCAATGCCTAGGAAACTCAATTAGTGTATAAAAAGGCGAAACAAACCCTGAATACGTTTAAATTTCAGCATGGATATCCTGTCGTTCCATGTTGTCCGTGGAAGAAAATACAAGGCGAAAAGAGGCAGTGATTACGTTTCGCCCACAAGGGGGACACGTTTCCCTATCGGAACCACGAGGCTTCTTTGAGAGAAGCTCCGGTTTGTAAGAGGCTTGTAATAAAACTTGCGCCACAATGGACGAAAGTATTCCTCGACATATAAGTGCGATGTCGTGACACCATGGCAGGTTTCACGATTTTCAGCTTAGTTTTGGATTTATGGGGATTTTAAAACCGAGATTGTTCTCACGAAATGTTTTCAAATAGCACACGGTTCACTCACGAAAGCTGATATTCAATGAAAACTTCATGGAAACCATATTTTAAAGTTTCATAAAAATCTGAAAAAATGTGGGATGTTAAGAAGGTGATGTTTTATTGCGACGCATAATTTCAAGTTGAAAAACATTACGAGATGTGATCTATGAAAAAGACAAATTCTGCCCTGAATAGTGACATTACTATTCGGCACTATTCAACACTGATTTTGTCTTTTTCATAGCTCACATCTCGTAATGTGTTTCAACTTGAAATTTTGTGTGGCAATAAACCATCATCCTCTTAACATCCCACATTTTTTTGAATTTTTTTTAAACTTAAAAACATCTTTTTCTCGTGGTTTTCACCGGTTTCCACCGAATGTTGGTTTCTGTATGATATCCCCCCCGCTGCACGCGCGATCTGAGTCCTGTGTGTTCTGACTGGCCAGAACCCAAACCCCACGGATCGTACGTGTGCACCGTTGGATGCTCCCAGATCGAACGGCAACCCTGAGCCCTTTCGACAACACATGCAGCACATGGGTAAGCACTGTGCGCATGCGTCGTGTAGCTCACACTTCCTTCTCTACTAAATTTTCATTCAAAATATGCTGCCGTTTCTCGCCACTCCTCTCATCGGTTTCCCGCCTCTTCTCCCAGATATGCATGATGTAGATGTTCGTTTAATTCTTATAGTTCATCTGATCCAAAATCAATTAGTTTTATAAAAAAACTAATTTAAGATTCATGGAATTGTGCATTGTAAAGGTAAAAACAAAAAGTGACAATTAATTTAAAAAACGGTTTGGGCAATTAAGATATGGAAGATTCTAGAGAACAAAGGAGAAGTGCTTGTGCTTTGAGGTTTATGCATTATGCTTAAGTTCAACCATGGAGTCTTCTAGATTATACATGTGGCAGAATCTGGTGGAATGTAGATGATATCCAACGGCCAGTAGTGCTCGGATTTGCCATCTCTGTACCGTCGGATTGGCTTCATCCAACGAGCAACTTTCAAAGTTATTCGCACACTATATAGGTGTATAGATGTATAGATGTATAGATATATATAGATGTGTCCCATGCTAGACAAAATAAAGTTTGAGCGCATGCGTGGGACGACCCCCCCCCCCCCCGCCGCCTCGAAGTTGGAAAACTGACATCATAGGTATGGAACTAGGCTTGGAGTCGGGTACGGTGTTCGGTTTGTAATGTAGTTGGCATGGCCCATCGAAGTTGTGCATTTGGGATTTAAACACATCATACACCATCGTAACCATACATATTTTCGGGTCGCATGTAGTGTATACGGGGTCTTCTGATCGACCACGTCTCCCTTGTGCGGTTTTTTGAGATGACACGGATATCTGTGGGCTCCCTGGGTGTATATATATCATCCCTTTGACCGATAATGAGGGGTATGTGTTGGACATGAATCGATTCCTCCTAGTTCGTGTTAGGGCCGGTCACCGTCAAATCTCGGTCAACCAAAGCTCGAGCTCATGCATTGTCAGGATTCCCTCCCAGATGCTCGGATTGCTGGGTTCGACCTACATCAAACCCTGCATACGTATCTCATCCTTAACTACCTTGCCTTCATTGTTGTTGTCTGTATCGAGAGGTAGGCACCACATCTGAATTGTACATTATTCTATATTGAAAACACACGTCACCCTTCCCAATGTACATCATTTTGGGCCGCATGCAAGAGGTGCTGGTTTTGTGGTCCCTCTTGTGCGATTTTTATGATGGTTCAATCTATTGGCCCAAGCAGTTTATCGACAACAACAACTGTCATTTGACCAAACGAAAGATTCATTGGTCCGTATTATGGCAGGTCATGGCGACATGCATGTATGACCAAAGTATTGATCATTACGTGCATCCACCCCGCTGACACAAAGTGGGAGGTGGTGGGCCAAGCATCCTAGCTAGGTATGGCATTATGTCATTATATATATCCTAGCTAGGTGGTTGTTAGGGTGCTTTTGGGTTTGCGAGGTAGGTTCCACCAAAGTTATGCATTGTGTATTTAAAGTTTTAAACATCCCCAATATTCGTACATATATTTGGCCACTTCCAGTTGGTTCTTGACTTGTGGCCCCTCTCATCGATCTTCAATGACGCGCCCAACTGTGGGCCCGCAGGGTCAAAGTTGTGCATTGGAATTTTGAACATCACAGACCACCCTTTTCACTCATATATATTTGGGCCACATGCTGGTGTGGCTGTCTTTTGACCCTCTCTAATGTTATTTTTTGCTGCAAAGACTCTGAAGACCCTCAACGGACAGGGGGTATAATATCTTAACCGTGTGCGATACAAGTGCAATGTGAATCACCACGACCGCGCAAGCGCGAGCAAATTAAGGTGGAGGTACTGGCTCAACCGTGTGCGATGCAAGTGCGCTGAAATCACCACGACCGCGCAAGCGCGAGCAAAGGGTGGAGGTACTGGCTCAACCGTGTGCGATGCAAGTGCGCTGAAATCACGACGACCGCGCAAGCGCGAGCATACTAGCTCAACCGTGTGGGATGCAAGTGCGCTGAAATCACCACGACCGCACAAGCGCGAGCAAAGGGTGGAGGTACTAGCTTAACCGTGTGCGATGCAAGTGCGATGTAAAACCACCACCTGTGCAAGCTAAAGGCGGGTAAGTTTATTTGGAAATTAGGACGAACCGTGTGCGATAGACCAGCTAGCTAGAAATATAAAAAACAAACTACCCGCCTTGAGCGTTGCAAAAAATCGGCGGATCCGCGCCACTTTTCCTTATTATCATACACACATATTGTTATTGGATCGTGCGCGATCTTGGGCACTCCCGCCCCGCATCAATTCCTTTACCCAAATTTTAGTAGCCACTGTGCTTCAACCGTCGCCCACACTCCTCCAGCACCGACCTTATAGTAAAATTGTAGTAACCGAGGCATTTGAACTGTCGCCCTCCCTCGTCCACCACCATCTCCACCCACCATTACTAAAATTTTCAGTAGCCGCGGCGCATCCTCAAACACCACCCCACCCCCCCTCGACAGTCCCCCACCCACCCATCCCCCCTTTGAACCCTAGCTCGCGGCCGCCGCCGGCGCCGCCGCCAACCCTGTCAGTCTGCCCGTTCCTCCTAGCTTAGATAATAAAGTTCAGGTTATCAAGCGATTCCCATACCATCGCCCCACTCCCCTGAGTTTTTAGATGAGGCCTGCGGTGTCCCTCCCCGCTAGATCCACATCCCCTGCTCCAGAATATCGCAGCCTAAGCTCGACCACGTATCCCGGGGAGCCCGATGAGCGTTTGGCCAAGAAGAGGTTTATCATGGCCTCTCCGGCGGACGTTGGCGAGGTGGCCTCCGTTTGCCCCGACCTGTCGATCCCGGAGCAATACGTCGCCGCGGAAGCCGGTGAAGACGTTGACTACGTTGCCATGGCGAAGGCTTCATGTCAGCGGGCTAGCGTATTACTGTATCTCGGGAAAGCTGGCTACGACATCAAGCTCGTCCACACCGACGGCTTCACGCGGGCCATGTCACAGGTTAAGTGGTCCATCCCCAACCCCTCTAGTTCAACCGCCGTCGACCTCTTTGACGGCCCTGCCACTGATCTCCTCCGCCAAGCGGTCAAGGATTTGCGAGCTTTATATGCCATCGAGCCCATTTTGTCACTTCTGAAGGACACGTTCTACGGCGGCGGCTTGGGATCCTCAATTGCCAAGTCAGATCTCATCGACCATGACCACGAGGAGGGCACCCACGAAGGTTCTTCCAAGGTGAAACAACCCATCTGTGACATCAGAGAGCGCACCATGGGTCTGTGCTCTTCCAGCTGGAAGGATCCCGTCCATGAAATGTGAGGCAACATTCTATCAGCAAATCTTACCTTTTCTAGCTTGCCAAACCGTACCCTTTGTTGTAGTAGCATTTGCCGTGCGGTGCTTTAACTATGTCGTGTTTAATTATTTCAGTTATGCAAAAATGTATTGTTCAATAGGTCTATGTGATGTTTAACTATGAATTGTCCACTTTAGTTTCACGAATGGCTATATTTGGTTGTTTATAGTGAGTAGATGCCTTGTTTATCTGTATTTGGTTGTTAGGTTGGTTGGAGTGAGCATTTTTTCAGTTATCGAGCAGATGCCTTGTTTATCTGTATTTGGTTCTTAGTTTGGTTGCAGTGAGTATTTGTCCAGTTATCAAGCAGATGCCTTGTTTATCTATATTTGGTTGTTAGGTTGCTTTTTTAGCATTTGTCCAGTTATCAAGCAGATGCCTTGTTTATCTGTATTTGGTTGTTAGGTTGCTTTTTTAGCATTTGTCCAGTTATCAAGCAGATGCCTTGTTTATCTTTATCTGCTTGTTAGGTTGGTTGAAGTGAGCATTTGTCCAGTTTTCAAGCATATGCCCTGTTTATCTGTATTTGCTTGTTAGGTTGGTTGCAGTGAGACTCTGTCCAGTTTTCAATGGCTATATTTGGTTGTTATACTGGTCATTTATGCCTTGTTTATTTCAGTCATTCACAATGTGTTGTTCATTATGTGCAAGTCGGAACTGTGCCGCTCGACTACATCAATACCAGTTTGAATGGCTATATTTGGTTCCAGTTATTCCTGGTGTAGTTAACACATGCCCTTTATTTCAGTTTTACACATTTATCCAGTGTGATGTTTAAGCATTACCTACGTTCTATTCATTTTCAACAATACCAGTTTGAATTGCAATATTTGATGGCTGTTAAGCCTGCTGTCGGTAACATTGCCTTCCATTTTATATCTGCTTTAACAGCATGCTGAAACCAACACATTCAAGCTATCATTTGGAGATGATGTTGTTTACCTTTGCTATATTTGTTTGATGTTAAGATTGCTGTACTTATCATGCCTTTCCACTACTTATGCAGGACAACAACGGGAGTGGCCACCATTTTCCGCCGAGGTTAGCTTCATCCCTCGGCTTGTACTCCCCCCGTCGTTCCATAATGTAGTGCATATAGATCCAGGCCTGGACACTAGTTAGCTTCTAATATTGACTTGTTGCTTGTAGGTACATATGCCCTTGGCAAGGATCCACGCATCGACCCTTTTTGCGTATGGGGCAATGAGATATTGATGAACAAGCATCAAGTGAGGAAACTGATAAGGATTATTAGCAAAAAGATACGAATGGTGGCAAGCAAATTATTTGTTTATGCTCTATCCAACACAACAGTGAGCTGTAGGATGGTAACTACAAACTCTGCAGCCTTCTCTTTTTACTGCCCATAATGAGTTGTTAGACAACAATGTCTGAATCTTTTTCGTTCCCAGTGGTTCCCGAAGCAGTTCACTCAAGATTACCTCGCAAAGTACATGATTGGTGGACACGCAATGAAGGTTAAAGTATTTCATCCAGACTACAATGAGCATCGAGAAGTCCTAATGAAGACAGTGAAGGATGGACGGGCAGCCATCACAAGGGGTTGGCCTAGAGCCGTGCGCGCCTTACGCATGGAGGAGGGCACAATATGGGCATTCCGCTTCACCTTCTCCAGCAACCAGAATGTCTTTTGCCTCTCTCTTTATAGTCTTTAGTACAACTGTGGTTCATCATTCTTTACTTGGTGCTTATGTAGTTCTTCAGTATGTGTACCTGTGCATCGAATTATGGATTCATGGTTGAACCTATATTTGTAATAAACATGGTTGGATATGAAATAAGTGATTGCCTACTTTCAAATTCAAAACATGTGATTTTTAAATTAGGGATTAATTAGGATTACACTGCACACGGTTTGCGAAAGCGAAACGTCTGCAATATACGTGGGGATCAGAAATGTTTCGAGGATCCACTACGTGTGCGATCAATCTCCACTGCACACACGACTTTCTCTTGAAAACTGTTTGTGTTAGGCCACCTTGCGCAAATGTTTACCACATAAAAAGTGTGTGTGATGGACAGCCTTTGCCACACAGTTTCTTCTACGCACCATGTGTGATGCATTCAATAACGCAAACGATAAAATTATTAATATTGTGTGCAATGGCAACTCTATCACAAACGATTTAACGGGAAAAATTATGTGTGATGTACCTGTGAACGAAAACATTTTCCTTGGAGCGACTATGTGGGATGTACATACGAACGGAAACGTTTAGCGAGGGCTGACTGTGTGGGATGTACTTGCGACCGGAAACAATTTCGCCATATAATTATATTTTTTTAGCTCTACTGTACGTATTTCCGTATTTGAGCGCTCGCCGGTCGCACACGAGCTCATTTTGCCGAGCGTGTGTGCATGGAGGGCATATCCCCGATGGTTTCTGGGTCGTGTGGGAAGGACCCCCTATCGCTCACACTCACTTGGCAACGGTTCCAAATGCCGTCGTGAAAAGGGGTTAAAAACCGTTTGTTTAGGACCGACGCGCACCAGTGACTTGATAGTTTAGTGCGCCATGCTTTACGGCTTAGAACCGGGATTTCAAAAACTTTTTGAACGCCATGGAGCATATAAGATGTTCCAAGAGCTGAAATTGGTATTTCAGACTCATGCCCGAGTCGAAAGGTATGAGATCTCTGACAAGTACTTTGCCTACAAGATGGAGGAGCATAGCTCAACCAGTGAGCATGTGCTCAGAATGGCTGAGTACTACAATCGCTTGAATCAAGTGGGAGTTAATCTTCCAGATAAGATAGTGATTGACAGAGTTCCCTAGTCACTATCACCAAGTTACTGGAACTTTGTGATGAGCTATAATATGCAAGGGATGACGAAAATGATTCCCGAGCTCTTCGCAATGCTAAAATCGACGAAGGTAGAAATCAAGAAAGAGCATCAAGTGTTGATGGTTAACAAGACCACTAGTTTCAAGAAAATGGGCAAAGGAAAAGAAAAGGAACTTCAAGAAAGAATGGCAAGCAAGTTGCCACTCCCGTGAAGAAATGCAAAACTAGGCCTAAGCCTGAAACTTAGTGCTTCTACTGCAAAAGGAATGGTCACTAGAAGCGGAACTACCCCAAATACTTGGCGGATAAGAAGGATGGCAAAGTGAACAAAAGTATATTTGATATACATGTTATTGATGTGTACTTTACTAGTGTTCATAGTAACCCCAGGGTATTTGATACCGGTTCAGTTGCTAAGATTAGTAACCCGAAACAGGAGTAGCAAAATGAACAGAGACTAGTTAAGGGCAAGGTGACGATGTGTGTTGGAAATGATTTCAAGGTTGATAAGATCACCATCACACACTCCTTTTACCTTCAGGATTAGTGTTGAACCTAAAATAAATGTTATTTGGTGTTTGCGTTGAGCATGAATATGATTGGATCATGTTTATTGCAATACAGTTATTCATTTAAGTCAAAGAATAATTGTTGTTCTATTTACATGAATAAAACCTTCTATGGTCATACACTTAATATAAATGGTTTATTGAATCTCGATCGTAGTGATACACATATTCATAATATTGATGCCAAAAGATGCAAAGTTGATAAATGATAGTGCAACATACTTGTGGCACTGCCGTTTAGGTCATATTGGTGTAAAGCGCATGAAGAAACTCCATGCAGATGGGCTTTTGGAATCACTTGATTATGAATCACTTGATACTTGTGAACCATGCCTCATGGGCAAGATGGCTAAAACTCCGTTCTGCGGAACAATGGAGCGAGAGACTAACTTATTGGAAATAATACTGATGTATGCAGTCCGATGAGTGTTGAGGCTCGCGGCGGGTATCGTTATTTTCTGACCTTCACATATGATTTGAGCAGATATGGGTATATCTACTTAATGAAACACAAGTCTGAAACATTTGAAAAATTTCAAAGAATTTCAGAGTGAATTGGAGAATCATCATAACAAGAAAATAAAGTTTCTATGACATGATCGCGGAGGCGAATATTTGAGTTAGGAGTTTGGCCTTCATTTAAAATAATGTGGAAAAGTTTCACAACTCACGCCACCTGCAACACCACAACGTAATAGTGTGTCCGAACGTAGTAACCGTACTTTATGAGATATGGTGCGATCTATGATGTCTCTTACCGATTTACCACTATCATTTTGGGGTTATGCATTAGAGACAGCTGCATTCACGTTAAATAGGGCACCATCTAAATCTGTTGAGACGACACCGTATGAACTGTGGTTTGGCAAGAAACCTAAGCTGTCGTTTCTTAAAGTTTGGGATTGCTATGCTTATGTGAAAAAGCTTCAAACTGATAAGCTCGAACCCAAATCGGAGAAATGTGTCTTCATAGGATACCCAAAATAAACGGTTGGGTACACCTTCTATCACAGATCCGAAGGCAAGATATCCGTAGCTAAGAATGGATCCTTTCTAGAGAATGAGTTTCTCTCAAAAGAAGTGAGTGGGAGGAAAGTAGAACTTGATGAGGTAGTTGTACCTTCTCCCGAATTGGAAAGTAGTTCATCACACAAATCAATTCCAGTGATGCCTACACCAATTAGTGAGGAAGTTAATGATGATGATCAGAAACTTCAGATCAACTTACTACCGAACCTCGTAGGTCAACCAGAGTGCGTTCCGCACCAGAGTGGTATGGTAATCCTGTTCTGGAAGTCATGTTACTAGATCATGACGAACCTACGAACTATGAGGAAGCGATGATGAGCCTAGATTCCGCAAAATGGCTTGAGGCCATGAAATCTAAGATGGGATCCATGTATGAGAACAAACTGTGGACTTTGGTTGACTTGCCCGATGATCGGCAAGCAATAGAGAATAAATGGATCTTCAAGAAGAAGACTGACGCTAACGGTAATGTTACTATCTACAAAGATCGACTTGTTGTAAAAGGTTTTCAACAAGTTCAAGGAGTTGACTATGATGAGACCTTCTCACCCGTAGCGATGCTTAAGTCTTTCCGAATCATGTTAGCAATTGCCGCATTTTATGATTATGAAATTTGGCAAATGGATATCAAAACCGCATTCCTTAATGGATTTCTTAAAAAAGAGTTGTATATGATGCAAACAGAAGGTTTTGTCGATCCTAAAGGTGCTAACAAAGTTTGCAAGCTCCAGCGATCCATTTATGGACTGGTGCAAGCATCTCGGAGTTGGAATATACGCTTTGATAGTGTGATCAAAGCATATGGTTTTATACAGACTTTTGGAGAAGCCTGTATTTACAAGAAAGTGAGTGGGAGCTCTGTAGCATTTCTAATATTATATGTGGATGACATATTATTGGTTGGAAATAATACAGAATTTCTGGATAGCATAAAAGGATACTTGAATAAGAATTTTTCAATGAAAGACCTCGGTGAAGCTACTTATATATTGGGCATCAAGATCTATAGGGATAGATCGAGACACTTAATAAGACTTTCACAAACCACATACCTTGACAAGATTTTGAAGAAATTCAAAATGGATCAATCAAAGAAAGGGTTCTTCCCAGTATTGCAAGGTGTGAAGTTGAGTAAGACTCAAAGCCCGACCACGGGAGAAGATAGAGAGAGAATGAAAGTCATTCCCTATGCCTCAGCCATAGGTTCTATAAAGTATGACATGATGTGTACCAGACCTATTGTATACCTTAGCATGAGTTTGGCAAGGGAGTACAATAGTGATCTAGGAGTAGATCACTGCACAACGGTCAAAATTATCCTTAGAGGACTAAGAAAATATTTCTCGGTTATGGAGGTGATAAAGAGTTTGTCGTAAAGAGTTATGTCGATGCAAGCTTTGACACCAATCTGGATGACTCCGATTCTCGATCTGGATACATATTGAAAGTGGGAGCATGTAGCTAGAGTAGCTCCGTGTAGAGCATTGTAGACATAGAAATTTGCAAAATACATACGGATCTGAATATGGCAGACCTGTTGACTAAACCTCTCTCACAAGCAAAACATGATCACACCTTAGTACTCTTTGGGTGCTAATCACATGGCGATGTGAACTAGATTACTGACTCTAGTAAACCCTTTGGGTGTTGGTCACATGGCGATGTGAACTATGGGTGTTAATCACATGGTGATGTGAACTATTGGTGTTAAATCACATGGGGATGTGAACTAGATTATTGACATTAGTGCAAGTGGGAGACCGAAGGAAATATGCCCTAGAGGCAATAATAAAGTTGTTATTTATATTTCCTTATATCATGATAAATGTTTATTATTCATGCTAGAATTGTATTAACCAGAAACTTGATACATGTGTGAATACATAGACAAAACAAAGTGTCCCTAGTATGCCTCTACTTGACTAGCTCGTTAATCAAATATGGTTAAGTTTCCTGACCATAGACATGTGTTGTCATTTGATGAACGGGGTCACATCATTAGGAGAATGATGTGATGGACAAGACCCATCCGTTAGCTTAGCATAATGATCGTTAAGTTTTATTGCTATTGCTTTCTTCATGACTTATACATATTCCTCTGACTATGAGATTATGCAACTCCCGAATACCGGAGGAACACCTTATGTGCTATCAAACGTCACAATGTAACTGGGTGATTATAAAGATGCTCTACAGGTGTCTCCGAAGGTGTTTGTTGGGTTGGCATAGATCAAGATTAGGATTTGTCACTCCGAGTATCGGAGAGGTATCTCTGGGCCCTCTCGGTAATGCACATCACTATAAGCCTTGCAAGCAATGTGACTAATGAGTTAGTTACGGGATGATGCATTACAGAATGAGTAAAGAGACTTGCCGGTAACGAGATTGAACTAGGTATGATGATACCAACGATCGAATCTCGGGCAAGTAACATACCGATGACAAAGGGAATAACGTATGTTGTTATTGCGGTTTGACCGATAAAGATCTTCGTAGAATATCTAGGAACCAATATGAGCATCTAGGTTCCATTATTGGTTACTAACCGGAGATGTGTCTCTGTCATGTCTACATAGTTCTCAAACCCATAGGGTCCGCACGCTTAACGTTCGATGACGATTTGTATTATGAGTTATGTGTTCTGGTGACCGAAGTTTGTTCGGAGTCCCGGATGAGACCACGGACATGACAAGGAGTCTCGAAATGGTCGAGAGGTAAAGATTGATATATTGGAAGGTAGTATTCGGACACCGGAAGGGTTCCGGAGTGTATCAGGTACATACCGGAGTACCGGAGGGGTTACCGGAACCCCCCCCCCCCCCGGGGGGGGAAAGATATGGGCCATATGGGCCATAGGAGGGAGGCTAACCAGCCCACAAGGGGCTGGTGCGCCCCCCACAAGGGAGGAGGCCGAATTGGTTTAGGGAAGGGGGCGCCACCCCCCTTTTCCTTCTGCTACTCTCCTTCCCCCTTTCCACCTCCATGAGAAGGAAAAGAGGGGGGGGGGCGAATCCTACTAGGACTCCCCCCTTATGGCGCGCCCCCTAGGGCCGGCCTCCTCTCTCTCCCTCCTTTGTATACGAGGGCGGGGCACCCCATGGAGACACACCAATTGTTCCAAGCTGTGTGCCACGTCTCTCTCCACAGTTTACTCCTCCGATAATAGCATCGTAGTGCTTAGGCGAAGCCCTGCGCGGATCACATCACCATGACTGTCACCACACCGTCGTGCTGACAGAACTCTCCCTCGACACTCTGCTGGATCAAGAGTTCAAGGGACGTCATCAAGCTGAACATGTGCTGATCTCAGAGGTGTCGTACGTTCGGTACTAGATCGGTTGGATCGTGAAGATGTTCGACTACATCAACCACGTTAACCTAATGCTTCCGCTTTCGGTCTACTAGGGTACGTGGACACACTCTCCCCTTCTCGTTGCTATGCATCTCCTAGATTGATCTTGCGTGAATCGTAGGATTTTTTTTGAAATTGCATGCTACATTCCCCAACAGTGGCTTTGTATAAGTACTTGGTAAATATGCATATAATAAAAAAGGTGTTCTATCTTTGTTTTCAACTATGAAATAATTCATGAGATTATTGTTTAGAGAAATCACCTTATAAATATGTATTTTCACATTACTTTTGGTCATATCTGAGACATCCATGTCCACATCATCCTCCCCTTCTTGAAAACAATGCCGTCCCCGGCGTTGCTTATTCTGAAAATGTACGAACAAAAGAGAGAAAGTGTATGCATGGTATATATATATATATTTCATCCGTTTTTATTCCTCTCCGGTGGTGTACAACTGAAGTTGGATGACCACAAGTATTAATCGAAAAGCAACTATGGCAACTTTGTTTTCTAATATAAATGATGCACATATTTATGTCATCCAATTTGCTATGTTCATTATTATCCAAACTAGTACATGTCGATAAGCAATCAGGCAAAACACTGCTCGACATGTATTCAACAACAATGGTGGAGGTCATATTAAAATGATCACACATTGGCTTATTAATATTCTCTTTCAAGATAGCAAGATTATCACAAGTGATGCAAATTCTATGCACGAAAAATTAATTGTCTATGTTGTCCTCTCCAATCAAGTTAAAAGTAAATTTTGGTGCAAAAACACTTTTCAGAGAACTCAAACATGTGATTTCAACTATTTTAGTTCTGGCATGTGACAAAGGCATAGGTGGATCCATCAAAATAGAATACAAAGAATTAGTATGAGGAATTCTAGCCGAAACCACATCATGTTTAATCAACTGGACATGATCCAAACCAGGTTCAAAAATAAAGTCACATGGGTTAATTTTAGTTTCTTTTAATTTCCTAGGTGCAGAAAAATCAACGAGGGAATCAATTTTAGCAGTAGGTGCATGCAAAACAATAGGTGTTTCGGTTGTTTCATCACACAATTTATCGAAGGTAGCAACAGAAATATCCATAACAACAGGTGTGATCAAAACAGATGGTATTTCATTCAACTCAACACATGACACATTAAATTCAGCATGACATGGAACGATCCCATGTGGAAGCGTAGATTCAATACCTTTCTTATTACCTTGCATGGCCAAATTAAAAGATGTAGGTATTGTCAGTGGCATGTCACATGCCGGGAGTGGTGTGGCTCTCAAAGCAGTAAGTCCAACAACCATAGTAGTTTGCGCATGAGGAGTAGTTCAACTTTACAAGCAAGACAAAAGAAACCATTCATGGAATTATATTCTTTATGCACAAGATCATAAATGTGATGGTTTAATCCTCTCAAAAATATAATTCATGGTGGCTTCTCCACATTCTTCTAGGCCACAATGGAACAAAGCAGTTCACAAATTATCATAATATTCTTCAACTATGTTATTGCCTTGTGCTAAACGTTGCAGTTTTCTAAACAAATCACAAGCATAGTATGAAGGAACAAACTGGTTTCACATAATAAGTTTTAAAGCTTTCCAGGTAGTAGGTTTATTATAAATATTTTTCATACAATAATATTTCCACCAAACGGAAGCAAAACCGAAAAATCCGTTAGTGATAATACATACTTTGTTATGCTCATGAAAATCATGGATGTAAAAAATTTCTTCTACCTCTAGCTCCCAGTCAAGATAAGCTCCAGGGTCATATCTACCCTCAAACTGTGGCAAAGAAATAACCTGATCATGTGTATGTTGTAGAACCTCGTGTGGCGGTCGCCATAGTTTCTGCGCCGGTGAAGAACGCCTTGTATCAACACATGGCAATTCATCTCCCACAATAGACGCAAGCCAACTATTGTTCACTCTAGAATCTACCATGGTTAGTACCAAATAAGAACAAAATCACAAGTATAATGTTCCTATAATACTACTCAGAGGTGGTGAAAATGTCGCTAAGCTCTCTAACAATTACCAAGCTCTTACCAGTTCTTACCGTGCTACAGTGGTTGTCAGCCGTTGGCGATGTCAAAAGTGATCAAAAGATTGATATAGCGATTATCAAGTGATCGAACAAGGTGCAATATAGGAAGTGGAGCTTGGTGAAGGTTTCCTCAACTCACAATATGTGGCACAATTAAGCAAAAAGTAATGCAAGTTGAATAATTGCTCAAACTCCTAACTAGTGCTAGCAGCCGACTAGTAAGAGAGAAAACAATATAAGCTCAGATATTGAATCAAGTGAGTGGAACCTGATAAAAATATGATAGCTCTAAATAGCTAGAGATAAGTGAGGTAAACACCATGTATAATAAAGCTCGAAAGCAGATGATAAATGACATGGTGATGAACACTGTAGCAGCAAAAGAATGTCCATAAAAGAAAATATCAGCCCAAAACAGATGCTAGCCGGCCTGATTTTTTTGCAACTTTTTCTTTTAACTTATTTTCCTTTTCAAGCCGGTTACTAGCGAGTATACCCAAGATGGCACATACACAAATTGGCCAAAAGAAGAAACAAAAGTGCCTTGGCCGAGTGCTACAGCAAGGAAAGAAGACTATGAAAGCTAGCTAGATGTGATTTGGAGTTGAGATTAGCTAGGAGTAGCACTAGTGCACAGGATCAACCGGTGGAGATTTTTGGATGTGGCGGGTGGTGGCAGACAAAACCTGTGAGATGTCCGGCGCCTCGCGTAATGCAAAGGCTGGTGGATGGGAAACACGCACGTCGTCAGACACAGATAATCGTGTGTCTGGTCGTTCGCGTAAAGCTTGAGTGCGGTAATATGCAAAGCGATCGAATCAACACCTGACTATGTTTTTTTGGAATTTTCTTCAGATTGGAAAGTAGCGTTGCGGTAAAGATGATGTGGGTGGACAAAAACAGATTGATCTAGTAGATGATTTGCTCTCCGACTAATCTAAACCAGCACTGATTCTAGGATGAATGCAACCAACAATTCAACTATGCAAATACTAGATGCAAAAATTGCTAAAGGCTAAAAAAAGATAGGTGCAAAGAATGAACTAATCTATTTATTTTGGCTTTTTCGTGGGTTATAGGACAGAAAATAACTAATCTATAAAAAACTATAAATCTCTCATCATTGAGCCTGAAAACTGATACCACTTGATGTGACGGCGGCCCGATCTCTCGATGAGAGTGGGGATAACTATCGATTTGGTGGATTTTGACCTTAACGATCCGGCTATACTATACCCGACGATACGCCTCGACAATCGGTAAACCAATCTCCGATGGTTATTGACCTTGCCGTAGGCACGATCAACCTGAACAACGAGGTTCGAGTTCCTGCAAGCAACCGAAGAACTAGGAAGAACAAAGGTGAATTGCAATCTGAAATTGCGGAAGAAAAATTGAGCACACGAAATAGATAAACAAGTTGGGGTTCCACTGTGCATCTGACAAGACGGTAGTCCTACACGTCTCGTAGATGCAAAATTATAGCGATGGCTAGACAATACAATAAAACTCGGATCTAAAATCTAGAGAGAGCAACGTATATATAGGTATAGATACAAACCGACCTTAGAGCATCTCCAGCCGCGCCCCAAACAGCCCCCCCGGCGATTATTTAGCGCCGGCGGGCGAAAATCGGCCCAGTCACGCCCTCAGGAGTCCATTTTTCGCCGGGTTGGGCCGAAATAACAGCCGGCGTACCCGAGCCGGACCCGGCGCGCTGGGGGGCGCCTGGGGGGCGCTAGCACAAGCGAAAAGGGGCGTGGGGCCGCTCTGTCGGCGAGAGGAGGGCCTTTTCCCGCCGTTTCTTCCCGCTTTCCCCCGGCTTCCCTCTCATTCTCTCCATTCCTCCCGCCAATCTCCTCCTACTCCCCTCCCCGCCGCCCGCCATGCCGCTGAAGAGGTACGTGGTCCCCCGCGTCGTGACAGGTGCGACTGCCGCCGTCGCGCAACCGAAGCAGAGGAAACCGAGGGCGCTGCCGTCCAAGCCCCCGGGCATGTCCAACGGCGACTGGAGGGCTGAAGTTCAGCGCCGGGAGGCTGTCACCACCGACCGGCGGAACAGGGACAACACCAAGAAGGCCAGGGACAGCGCGGCACTCGCGGCTGCGGCAGTGGTGGATCAGGCGGAGCGCTCGGCCGAACAAGCCGAGGCGGCTCGCGTGGGGATGATCAATCCACCCGGCGTCCACGACCAATATGCGCCCTGGAGCCAGCAAAGCGTCGGCTCTCCGGCCAGCTTCTCGTCGTCGCCGCAATCCTGGGGCTGCACGCCGTCGCCGGACTACGCCGACGGGGATGCTCACGGTGGGTTCAACCCCAACATCACCTTCCCCCATGGTCACCCGGCCCAGCGGACGCCCTCGCCCGCCTGCGCCGGCGTGCAGTACCCTTCGTACAACTACTCGCCGCCGGCCTACGCATCCTCCCCGACGCCCCCTCTCCACAGTGGCGCGCTGCCCTTCTCCCAAGCCTCCACGTTGCACCTCGGCGACACCAACGCGACCGAAGCCGACATGGACGACATCATCACGGCAGGCTCGGTCGCCGCCTCCGCGTCCCCGGGTTCACTGCGCAGGACGACACAGTAGACCTCAACGGCGACATGGACGGCGAGCTCGACTACGATGAGGAGGAGTCGGATGAGGAGGAGGAGGAGGAGGAGGACGAGGATGAGGAGGAGGAGCCGGCGCCGGCGCCAGCGAGGAAATGGAAGAAGAAGAAGGGGGTGGCCAGGACCGGGGAGCCACGCATCAAGTGGGCGTCCAAGGAGTAGGAGTGTCTCGCCGAAGCATGGAAAGTCGTCTACCTCGACCCGATCACCGGCACGAACCAGAGCATCGAGACGTATTGGGAGTGCATCAAGGCCGAGTTCGACGAGCGCAAGCTCGTCGACCCCTACTTCAAAGGTGTCTACATGCAGCGCGGGTCGAAGGCAATAGCGAACCATTGGGGGCTCATCTAGGCGGCGTGCAACAAATGACATGGGATCGTCAAGGAGATCGCGGCTCGCCCGGAGAGTGGCGCCAGCATTGAGGATCAGGTATGGCACACCGGTTTCCCACTTCTTTACGTCATGCACGCCGGCCAACTGTTTGTTCCTCGGCGCAGCTGCTGCGGATGTTCGCGATGTATCGCCAGGACAACAGCGACCAAGACTTCAAGTACCTCCACGTCTTCAAGCGGATTGAGAAGTGCGAGAAGTGGGCAGATGTCCGGCGCACCCTCGCCAAGGCCAAGGAGACCTACAAGCCGGACGCGCCAACGCCGGGCGCGGGCGATGCGCGCCTCGAAGGCAATAAATGGGCCAAGAAGGGGAAGCACGCCGACTCGGCCAACGCATGAGTGCAAGAGTCCATCGAGCATTGCCTCGCCGACGCATAGGCCCGAGCCGCCCTGCGTGAAGAGAAGACCGAGGCGCGTTGGTCGGCGTTGATGACGAACAGCACCGTCAAGCTCGACCTACTCCGCACCAATGTCGCCGTGAAGAAGAGGAACACTGACCTGGCTTTTCTGATGGGCGGGGTGGACATGCTCCAGAGCAACGACGAGCAGCTCAAGGCGTGGTACCTAGCGGAGCGCGGCTTCATCCTGAACCAGCTGCCATTGACGGCGCCGCCAACTCCCACGCCCACGTCGACGACACTGCCAAGCCCGAGCGAGGATGCCTCGACGACGCCCAGTAGCACATAAGCCGCGCCGCCGCCGCCCAGCACCGAAGTAGCTCCGACACCGCCAAGCCCGCGCACGGCGACCCCGGAGGCGACCCCGCCGTTTGATGCGTTGCCCACGCGTCCTTTCGTTTTTTTTGTACGCTGAACTTTTCATCCGATCGCCGAACTTGTCCATTGATCGCTGGACTGGGCATTTTTTTGTGAGCAGGAACGACGTAGTTTGAATTTGCCGCAACTTGGGGGACGGCGCCTGGGGGCGTGGCTGGGAGCTAGATCGCCCCCAGGGGCCAATCTAGCGCCGGTTCGCCCCCAGGCGGCTCTTTTTCGGCGCCCTGGGGGGCCGAACTGCTGGAGATGCTCTTAGATGGTTCGGCCACGGGATAGACACGCAGGCCAGCTTCCTATTTTAAAATGTAGTCAGTTGAAACCATGTAGTAGACTAGTTGTGACTTTCTTGGACATTGTGGTGCATGTCTCTTGGCTTTGGGACATGACCGGACCAAACTTCTGGCCCTTCTTATAATTAGCATCACATCCTTAGGAAAACATGCATGGGGTGCATGCATGATCCTTGAGCACTGTACGTAGGTAACTCATACATGCATGCACACGTACACACATACACACATGTACTTATTTGATTCTCGCTCGCATCTTAACTCGTGGCTTGTATAAGTACTTAGTAATTCTGCATATAATAAAAAAGGTGTTGTATCTTTGTTTTCAACTATAAAAAATTCATGAAATTATTGTTCATAGAAATCACTTATAAATATGTATTTTCACATTACTTTTGGTCATATTTGAGGCATCCATGTCCACATCAGCTTCTTACGAAACAGCTCATAAAACCGGGTTTAGGTTTCTGTCGCTCCGCAACCCAACATCTACAAACTAACTCCGCAATGCCTTCCCCTAGGCACAAACATGGTAATGTGTCATGTAGTAGACGTTCACACGACACCAGTAGAGGAAGAACAACATAACACATCATCAAAACATTGAACAAAAATCAATTTCACATGATTACTTATAACAAGACTTCTCCCATGTCCTCAAGAACCAACGTAACTACTCACAGATCATATTCATGCATGTTCATGATCAGAGGAGATAAACATATGATTAACAATCTGAACATATAATCTTCCACCAAGTAAACCAACTAGCATCAACTACAAGATGTAATCAACACTACTAGCAACCCATATGTACCAATCTGAGGTTTGAGGCAAAGATTAGATACAAGAGATGAACTAGGGTTTGGAGATGAGATGTTGATGGAGATGAGTCCTCCCATGATGAGAGGGGCATTGGTGATGAAGATGGCTATGATTTCCCCCTCCCCATAGGAAGTATACCCGGTGGAATCGCTCCGCTGGAGAGCAAAAGTGCTTCTGCCTAGGTTCCGCCTCAAGACGACGGCGCTTCATCTTGAAAGTCTTCTTCTAATTTTTTTCTAGGGAAAATGGCTTCATATAGCAAAAGAGGGGCATCGATGGACCTCCATGTGCCCCACAAGTGCAGGTGGCGTACCCTAGGGGGAGGGCGCGCCCGCTGAGCTCATGGGCCCATGGACATTCTTCTCCGATATCTTTTTCTTCCAGTATTTTTATACATTCCAAAATAAATCTCCATAAGTTTTCAGGTCATTTGGACCTTTGGAGAATAGCTATCTCTGTTGTAGCTATTTTCAAGCTCATAATTCCAGCTACTGTCAATCTCTCTCTTGTGATATAACTTGCAATTTAAGAGAGAAAAGACAGTAGAATTGCATCAAAAAGTGAAGTATAAATTTAAAACAATAATAATAATTGTAGGAAAACATGATGTAAAATGGACATATCAACTCCCCCAAGCTCAGACTACGCTTGTCCTCAAGCGAATATCGAGCTCAATAATCATGAGCACATATTTAGAGAGAGTGGTGTCGATAAAATAAAATATGGACAAGTAGCATCATGATCATTATTATAACAACAATTATCAATCATAAAACTTCTCATGATCAAGTAACAATTCATTGACAAGCTAAAGTGTAGGAAATAAACTTTCTTGAAAACTAACAAACTATGTTCTCGGTTATCAAAGCTATTGCAATTTATCATATTTCCAGGAAGGGTCTATGTAAGAGCTTTTGGTTAAGCAAACTTCACATAATGACCTCTCGCATAATCTTCCATGATTGCTAGTACTCAAAGCATATTTTTAGAACGAAATGTTTCAATCCGACACAAAATAAGATAGGGGTTTAATGTTTCACCTCCCAACTTATTTATCTCGGGGATAATGTCAAAAATAATAACTCATGATTACATATATTTAAATGGATATATATGTTTGGATCATTCCCTACCACATGATTCTTGCCAAGCGGAGAATAATTGAGATTGGAATAGGAGTTAATATTTTTGACTCTTGCATGAAAGTAAATAGTAAACATTGAAAGATAGGCCCTTCACAGAGGGAAGCAGAGGTTGTCATGCGCTTTTAATTTGGATGTGCAAACTCTTAATGCAAAGGAACGTCACATATATTGCCCCTTGTGATAGCAACCTTTATTGAGCAGTCCGTCGCTTTTATTGCGTTACCATCATAAGTTCGCATAAAGCTTATTTTCCCATACAATAAAAGATCATACATATTTAGGAGAAATTTTTATTGCTTTGCACCGATGATAACTTACTTGAGGGATCTTATTCAATGCATAGGTAGATATGGTGGACTCTCGTGACAAAAAACTAGTTTTAAGGGTATTTGGATGCACAAGTAGTATCTCTACTTAGTACATAATTTTTTGGCTAGAAAATATTATAGACAAGCACCACATGTTAGAGGATCGATGACAATGTAACTTCTATGCAAATATAAGCAAACAAAACTCATTATGTTGTCCTCCTTGTCCAACATCAACTATTTGATCAAGTTTGAAAATAATTAATGGGGGTTTACAATCATAGAAGATGTCCAAGATAGTATATCTATATTTGAAATTCCTCTTCCTTTATTATCCTTTCATGAATTGCCTCAGTGACCAATGCTATGTTTGTCATCTTCCAACAAACTTTTATCAATTACACTTTTTTATGTGAAGTCATTACTCCCCATGGGATCAACATACGAACTTTTTATTAATTTTACTAAGATTTAAGAAAATAAATTTAAGCAAAAGAATACTCTAACTCATACTACTCTTTATTATAACTTTCATACACGATTACATTGATAGCACGGGGACAAAACAAATAGTCAAATTACTTCATACTAATACTTTTTCTAAATCACGAAATAACTATAAAGATCGAACTAAGATAGATAGTAATGATAAAAATGATGGTGATACGATACCGGAGCACCTTCCCCAAGCTTGGAACAAGCCAAGGGTGGTGCCCATACCCGAGTACTCAAGTTTCCTCCTTCAGAGATGGTGGTGATGAAGTGGTAGGCTTGTCGTCCTGCACGAAGTTTATCAAGATCTACTTTAAACTCTGAATTTCACGAAGCAAGTGTTGAACCATGGCAGCATTATTTTGCACTTCAGTCATTATCTTGCATCACTTTCACTCGGACGAGAGATATCCCAGTTGGAAGATATATGCATACAGGAAGTATTCTCAACCCCATAGTTATGGATCAAGTTATGAAAGTTGTTTTTGTGTAACCTGAGGGAGTCATGGATTAGGGGGCCCTCGGGTGTCCTAGCTATTCGATATGGGCCGGACTGATGGGCCGTGAAGATATAAAGCAAAAGGCTTTCTCCCGTGTCCGGGTAGGACTCTCCTATGCGACAAGATTGATGTCCGGATATGTAATTCCCTTCTTCCACGAACCGACACTGTACAACCCTAGGCCCCTCCGGTGTGTATATAAACCGGAGGGTTTAGTCCATGGAGGCTATCATAATTCATACAGGCTAGACATCTAGGGTTTAGCCATTACGATCTCGAGGTAGATCGACTCTTGTAACCCCTATACTCGTCCAATACAATCAAGCAGGACATAGGGTTTTACCTCCATTAAGAGGGCCCAAACATGGGTAAAAATCGTGTTCCCTTTGTCCCTTGTTATGTTCGATCCTCAGACGCATAGTTTGGGACCCCCTACCCGAGATCGGCCGGTTTTGACACCGACATTGGTGCTTTCATTGAGAGTTCCATTGTGTTGTCGATAGAAGGATTGATGGCTCGCCTTCTCATCAATGAAAATATCACTTCTAGAAGGACCCTAACCCCAGGACAGGTCCTCCAGCTTAGCGGTTTTACCATAGGCGCTCGCTCGGCCGTTAAGCCAACGGTTGCCCCCACAATCGCCAAACATCATGCCCGCATCGGCCTCAAACACTCCGAAAAGATGGATCCGGCAGAAATCTCATCCTTGAACGAGCTGCTAGATCGCATCGCCGCCCTGGGGTTTGCAGCAGACTATGATCGTATCGGGCTTAAACCCGATCAGAGGGAAATCAGTCCCCACCGGTCACCAATCTGGTATCAGTCGTTGAGGAACGAGCCCAGAACGCTTCTTCCACTAAATTAAGAACCAGCTATGTTCGGATTTCCGATCCCTTCGAGCCAGATACCCATCCTCGGGAAGAGACTTCATGTCCTCCGAACACAGGACCACGCAGTGAGCCAGGAAGTCATCTGGACCTTCCTGGTCCTGAACTAGTAACCTCGGAGATTCTTCAAGCTCCGGATACGATCTTGGGTCAGGATCCGAGTTTTAGCCCGCCCACCCACCACAATCAATATTCCTCAAGTAATTCAGGCCCTCCAGACATATGTGACCTAATGTATGTACAGTAGCAACCTCAGGGAAATGGTCCATCACTTTTGGGACAGATTCCTCCTTGTTAAAAACAAGATTAAAGATTGCTGCGACGACGACGCGGTTTCAGTTTTTTGCCGTAACTATACGGACGAGGGAATTCTCAACGCCCTCAACCGCCACCGCATACAACACTTTTCAGAATTTGCACACATAGTACATAAGTACTGCGCGATGGAAAGCGCATGGAAAGCCCAGACAGCCCGGTGGGAACCCCCTGCCTTGAAGCAGCCCACCGTACGGGCAAAACGGATGCACCCTTATGAGGCATCCGACCACAAGCCCACCGACAAGAAAAACAGACCCTTCACGGGATATAGAACTGCCCTTGACGAACTACTCGACAACTCTGTCAGATACATACGACGCCGAGCATCGAACCAACACATAGCCTTCGGGCATGTTGGGTACTCCGGCAAGTGGCTAAGAGCGGTGAGGCTATCCTCACCAGTACTACCCCAGAGAAGCACTCTTTGGAGGATGAAGATCTCAATGTCTTTGAGACCTTTTCTTCAAATAATCGGCGCAAAAGGGCGCTCCGCGACCTCGCCGAAGTCAACCAAGTAACTGCAATGAACCCTTGGAACGATACGGCCATAACTTTCTTCGCCGACGATGAACCAAGGGCCCGATCAGTCCGAGCACCAGCCGCCTTGGTCTTAAATCCAATTGTGGATGGCGTTCGACTCACCAAAGTGCTCATGGACGGCGACACTTAACCTCATCTATGAAGATACGCTCGACAAAATGCAAATGGACAAGAGTCGCGTCGAGCAAAGCAGTACCACCTTTCGAGGCATTGTCCCCAGTTGAGAAGCACGATGCTCGGGGGAAATTAAACTTGATGTAGTATTTGGCACGCCTGAGAACTATAGGTCCTAAGAGTTGCTCTTCCACGTGGCCCCTTTCAATAGCGGATATCACGCCCATTTGGGGCGGGACGCCTTCGCACGCTTCCAAGCCATACCCCATTACGGGTACATGAAGCTTAAAATGCCAGGGCCCAATGGAGTAATCACTATCACCAGTGATCCGGATATAGCACTCCGCGCCGAAAACAAAACCGCATCCTTGGCCCTCGAGGCACTATCCGAGGCCCTCGCAGCCGAAGAACTAACCACTCTGCGTTCCAAAGTGGACAAAGACGATGTAATCCTCGACAAGAGTTCCAAATCCACCTCTTTCAAACCAGCAGACGAAATAATCAAATTTCAAGTGCACCCGACGGATCCTAACAAGACAACATCCATTGGAGCACAACTAGATCCGATGGTCGACACCGCCCTATGAGCATTCCTGCGCGAAAATTGGGACATCTTTGCCTGGCATCCTTCGGACATGCCCGGAATCCCACGCAGACTGGCCGAGCATATAGAGCCTCAACATAATAAAGGGGTTCAAACCAGCCAAGCAAACGCTGCGGCGATTTTCCGAACCCAAACGACAAGCTATGGGGGAGGAGCTAGCCAAACTACTTGAGGCCGGGTTTATTAGAGAAATCAAGCACCTGGACTGGCTAGCCAACCAGGTCATGGTGCCAAAGAAGGATAAATCGTGGTGCCGTTGTGTCGATTTCAAAGACCTCAATAAGGCTTGCCCTAAGGACCCCTTCCCGCTGCCCCGCATTGACCAAATTATTGACACAACTTCAGGACACGACTCATTGTGTTTCCGCGACGCCTACTCCGGATACCATTAGATTAAGATGAAGGAGTCTGACCAGGCCGCAACAACATTTATTACCCCGTACGGGCCTTTCTGCTTCAACACTATGCCCTTCGGGCTCAAAAACGCGGGCGCCACTTACCAACGCATGATTCAAACATGTCTGGAAAAACGAATTGGCAGAACAGTGGAGGCATATGTGGATGACGTGGTCATCAAGACTAAACACGTCGAATCACTGGTGGACGACCTACGCCTCACATTTGACAACCTCCGAACATATGACATACGGCTCAATCCGGCAAAATGTGTCTTCGGTGTTCTAGCCGGAAAACTGCTCGGGTTCACTGTTTCCAATAGAGGAACCGAAGCGAACCCAGCTAAAATCCGAGCCCTGTCACAATTGGCAATGCCAACAGACCTAAACCAGGTACAAAAACTAGCTGGGTGCGTGGCAGCCTTAAGCTGCTTCATCTCCAGATTGGGAGAAAAGGCGCTACCACTTTATCGACTGCTCCGGCACATCGACCACTTTGAATGGACGGACACGGCTACAACTGGCTTGGAAGAAATAAAAACCTTGTTAGCAGGCAACCCAATCCTAGCCGCACCAAGTGTTGGTGAGCCTATGTTGCTCTACATATCTGTGACTCACCATGTACTGAGCGTCGTACTCGTCGTTGAACAAGAGGAAGAGGCGCACAAATTCCCTATCCAAAAACCGGTGTACTATGTATTGGCAGTCCTTACTCCATGCAAATCTGGATACGCTCACTATCAGAAGATAGCTTATCCGGTCTTTATGGCATCCCGGAAGCTGCGGCACTACTTTCAAGAGTGTTCGATCACGGTGGCATCCGAGGTACCACTCAGCTCGCAGACGGCAAAATACCGGATTCCAGTAGTGATGCCACCGGCCACATCGCCAAATGGGCCATCGAGCTCTTGCCATTTGAAATAACATACAAAGCACGCCGAGCTATTAAGTCTCAGGTGTTGGCCGACTTTGTCGCCGAGTGGACGGAAGCCAAACTCCCTAAAGAGTACAACACATACTCCAACTGGATCATGTACTTTGACGGCTCTAAAATGTTAGCTGGACTGGGGGGTGGTGTCATCTTGACATCCCCTACGGGGGACACAGTCCGCTATGTGTTACAAATCATGTATACGGACTCCAAATGGCTATCTCCATGGGCATACAACGCCTAGAGGTGCGTGGGGATTCGAACCTCAAAATATCCCGAATAACTAGAGAGTTCGATGCAAAAGACCCAAAAATGGCGGCATATCAAAACGCCGTACTCAAAATATCGGCTTGGTTCTAGGGGCTCAAGTTCCATCACGTTGCTCGAGACAGTAATCAGGCAGCTGACATCCTCGCTCGGATGGGCGCTAAACGTGATCCCGTCCCTCCTAAACACCTTGGTGGAAAGGCTCTTTAAGCCATCCGTAGTATGGCAGGACGAGAGCAGAAATACTAGTCCGGAACCGATCATACTCCCAGCAGCCGAACAAAATTCGGATATTGTCGGGGGCTCGGGTACCGAAATAACACCCTCCGCCCATGTAATCATGGTCGTTATTGCTCCATGGACAGAACCCTTCCTGGCCTACCTTAACAGGCAGGAGCTTCCTGATGACCAGAATGAGGCCCGTCACATAGTTCGACGCTCTAAAGCCTACAAAGTACATGAAGGTGAACTCTACAAGAAAAGTACTACTCGAGTCCTTCAAAGATGCATCTCCGAAGAGGAGGGACGACAACTCTTGGCTGAAATACATGCTGGTCTAGGTGGCCATCACGTCGCAGCTCGGTCCCTCATAAGTACGGCCTTCCGTACATGTTTCTTTTGGCCAACAGCCCGAGCAGAAGCACATGCCCTTGTGCAGCGCTATATGGGGTGTCAGCTTTTCGCCAATCAGAGTCATATGCTGCCCATCGCCTTAAGAACAATCCCCATCACTTGGCCTTTTGCGGTCTGGGGGCTAGATATGGTCGTGTAACATCCCAAATTTTCAATTTGGAATGTTATACATAGATCATCCATGCATATCATATTTTACCGCATTTCGTTTCACGATCCTCGAAATCCTAAGCAACTCAAGGACCCTCGGAGAGAGTTGGGGATTTCACTGTTTTCATATTTGAATCTTATCAAATATTGAAACAAGGATTTTGGTTTTGGCATCAACTGCACCAAACTTTGGGAACGAGATTGGAGTTCAGTACAACATTTCACCCGTAGACGGATGGACAGACCGAGAGAGTCAACCAAATTCTGGAGGACATGTTGAGGGCTTGTGCGCTGGATTATGGATCTAGTTGGGATGACAATTTGGCCTACGCAGAGTTCTCATACAACAATAGCTACCAAGCCAGTTTGAAGATGACACCGTTCGAAGCCTTGTATGGACGAAGGTGCAGAACACCGTTGATGTGGGATGAAGTTGGAGACCGACAGTTGTTTGGACCAGACTTGATCAAGGAGTCTGAAGAGAAAGTTAAGTTGATCCGAGATAGATTGAAGGTAGCTCAGTCCAGGCAGAAGGGTTATGCAGATTCAAAACGCAAGGAGGTAACCTATGAAATTGGAGATAGAGCATATCTACGAGTGTCACCCTTGCGAGGAGTGAAACGTTTTGGAGTTAAGGGAAAGTTAGCCCCGAGATTTGTAGGACCGTATCGTGTTTTGGAACGTATGGGAGAAGTTGCCTACAAGTTGGAGTTACCTGAAGGACTGTCAGGAGTTCATGATGTATTTCATGTTTCACAGCTGAAGAAGTTTCATGCTGAGATGGCCCATATACCGTTAAGAGATACAGTACCCTTGGAGGCGATTCAGTTGGACAATGATCTGACCTATGAGGAGAAGCCAGTCAGGATTCTCGAATTTGCCAGCCGAGTCACCCGCAACAAGGTTATCAAGTTTTGCAAAGTTCAGTGGAGCCACCATACCGACGATGAAGCCACCTGGGAGCGAGAGGATGATCTTCGCAAAGACCACCCACACCTATTTTCTAGCCAACCCGAATCTCGAGGGCGAGATTCATCTTAAGGGGGGTAGGTTTGTAACATCCCAAATTTTCAATTTGGAATGTTATACATAGATCATCCATGCATATCATATTTTACCGCATTTCGTTTCGCGATCCTTGAAATCCTAAGCAACTTAAGGACCCTCGGAGAGAGTTGGGGATTTCACTGTTTTCATGTTTGAATATTATCAAATATTGAAACGAGGATTTTGGTTTTAATTATTTTTCTCTCCAAAAATATTTCATATTAAAATATATGAGAGGAGATAATATGACTTCTCCAAAATAAGTGAAATATTGGAGGAAAAATATTAAAATCAAATATTTGATTTTATTCGGATTTTATTGCTATTTTATTTGCATTAGAAAAATTGCACGTTTTTCAAAAACTGCATTTTAGGGCCAAGAAAATGTTCATCTCGTTCTAAATATTTTATTTAGAAGGTGAAAATTTGTTTTGGCATTTTTACATTTTTATTTTATTTTCTAGGATTTATTTTAGTTCCGGCAAAATTATTTAAAAAAACTCCAGCGCCCGACTGGACTGAAGCCCAGCCGAGCCGGCGTGCTAGCCCCGCGCCGCCGTCTCCCTCCAGGAGACCGCGACAGCGCCGCCGCCCGACCCCGAGTCCGGCCGGGACTCCTCCCCGCGCCGCCTTGCCCCCTTCCCCAAGCTAGCCCCCTCCTTTAAATACGCCGCCCCGGAGCCCCCACCACCAACCCCGCTGCCTGCCTCGCCCCGCCCCGCAGCGCCGCACGCCGCCGCCTAGCCGCGCTGCGCCGCCGCCCTTTGCCGCGCGCCGAGCTCGCCGTTGCCGCCTGCCGCCGCCCCACGCACCCGCCGCCGCAGCCCCACCTCGCCGGAGGTATACGCCGCTGCCACCGCCGTTCGGTTTTATTCTAAAACCGATCCGTTTTTTTTTGAAAACCCTAGTTCGTTTTTTAGACCGGTTCGCCGGTTTTCTCGGTTTAGTTTATATAGCGGACATTCGTCCATACGTTCGTTTTAACGAACGGTTTTCGCTTATTAGTTACAGACAACGAACGCTCGTTCGTTAGCCTGTTCGTCAGTTTTTCTTTTTCTCGGATTTTCCGCGATTATTTTCGATCGCGATTTCTGATCCGATTTTCGTTTCAGTTTATCTTTTCGCTCGTTTATCGGAATCAGGCGATTCAAGCGCCTAGATCTTTGTCTCGAAACCCTCTTTCTATTTAATCTACTTGAACAAGATTTTGGTACTGTAAAATTTGACTCTAGTTCAGATTAGTAAACGGATCTTGTTTCTTTCGCAGTTTGAGTTTCGTTGCTCCGTTTGATTTGATTCTTTTTTTGGAGTTCTTAAGTTGAACTTTCTGGTCAATTCTTCTTATTTGAGTTTTTCCCGTGCATCTTTGCTTGATTTCTTATGTATGCTATTGTTTATTTGCGATAGAATTCCCGGAGTGCGAAGCGTGCTACTACGAGTCCCTAGGTTTTGCGGATTGTCAGCAAGGCAAGTAACACATTGATCATACTCCTTTTATACCCAGTTTTTATGCATTAGTTCAAATCCTCAAACATTGCATGATTAGGATGTGATTAACATGTGGGTTGGGAAGTAGTTGATGAGGTAGAACCTATTGCCCTGTTATATTCAAACCCTTGGGAGTTACTTCTACGTATTGCTTATATTGCTATGCTATGCTCGTAGACGTGGATTGGGTGAGTGAAATCCATGACAGATGTGAGATGATTAATTAATGGTTCAACTTAAGGTGGCAACTTTAATACACATCTGGGTGGATTGTTTGTCGGGCACCTGGAGAATCCAGTGTTGTCCTAGGATATCCCGGAGTACCCGTGTGATCATCCTAAGGTCCGCCACCCAGGCTCAAAGGGAACTGAGATATTTACATGCTAGAAACTTCTGTGTGCAGCCACAAGCTATTATGGGATCTAGCATAGTTGAGTAAGTTGCATGAGCTCTTGAAGAGGTGGATCAGCAGGTAGAGGGATGTAGGTTTGGTATGGTCTGCCCGGAGTAAAGAGTTAATGTTTCTGAAAGACTGTGTCTCGGTCATCCGTTTCTCAAACACCCTGTAGTGCGAGAAATCCAACGGAGGAGATCGAGTCTTGTGGGGAAAAGTGCGCAAACCTCTGCAGAGTGTACAATCTAATCATGGTTAGCCGTGTCCCCGGTTATGGACAATCTTGAGTATCTAGTACTTGGAGTATCCTAAGTATCTCATCACTCTTAATTAATATTGTTGGGTTGATAATTACTTTAATTGGGATTGAGTTGGAGGCACCTTCTCAATGATGTTTCAACTACCATGATAGTTAAATAAAACTTATTCCTTTGTTGTAGGGAAAAAATGGCTTTTCGCCAAAACTATAACCATAGAGCTTTCCACCAGCCAAATATGCATGAGTGATAGCATTATTCTGTTCTTGCTCTACTGTGTTATATTGCCAGCATATTCCATGTGCTGACTTGTTTTTGGGCTGCAACGTATTATGTTGCAGACTTTTCAGACGAGGTGTAAGGTATGTTAGGTCCTTGCCGTGCAGCTCAGCTATGCCGTTGGAGTTGATGGACTCACTTTATCTTCCAAGCCTTCCGCTGCTATCGTATTAGATGGCCTTAAGCCATATTTATTGTAATAAGTTCTCTTTTGAGACGTTCGATGTAACAAGTGTGTGATTGCTACTCTGTTATAAATCCTTCGAGTACTGTGTGTGTCAGCATTACCGATCCAAGGATGACATTGAAGCACAGAAACTTGACCGTTTGAGGTCGGGTCGCTACAGGTCGGAACCCTTAAAGGGGGAAGCCACAATAAGAAATATTTGCTGGTTATGGTGGATAAATTCACTAAGTGGATCGAGGCCAAACCAGTAAAAAAGGCTGAAGCTGGGCCAGTGATCGACTTTATATCCGACGTGGTACACCGTTATGGTGTCCCGCACAGCATCATCGCTGATAATGGCTCCAATTTCACAGCCGATGAGGTCAAAAATTGGTGTGCTAACTTGGGCATTAAGCTCGATTACGCCTCCGTATACCACCCTCAAACAAATAGTCAGGTCGAACGGGCTAAGGGCCTAATAATGAGCGGCATCAAACCCAGACTAGTGCGATCCCTACGGGAGTCAGATAAACACTGGGTCGAGGAACTCGATTCCGTACTCTGGGGACTGCGGACTACGCCCAACCGCACGACCGGATACACACCTTTTTTCATGGTGTACGGCACAGAGGCTGTCTTGCCCTGCGACATTATTCATCACTCACCTCGAGTGCGCATGTATGAAGAGAGCGAAGTCGAGCTCGATTGACAGGATGACCAAGACAGCCTGGAGGAGGAGTGTGATATTGCATGAGCTTGTTCCGCATTTTATCAACAACAGGCTCGGAGATACCAAAGCAGAGAAGTGCGGGCCAAGACTTATAATGTCGGCAAACTCATTTTACGCCTCCCAAAGAAGAAGAAGGACAAGCTCAAACCAAAATGGGAGGGGCCCTTAATTATAGATGAAGTTCTCACAGGAGGAGCCTACTGCCTTTGTAATGCATCGGATAATCGCCTGGAGCCGAATCCATGGAACGTTGCTCGGCTTCGAAGATTCTACGCATAAGTTCGGCCATGTTTCTTTTTTGTCCCCTTTTTCTCTCCTCTTCATTTGTTTTTGTTTTCTCGTTTTTATACGTTTCCCAGGATATGTTCGGATAGACTAAACTCTTAAGGGGTACACATTTTTAAATGTATACACCCCACCATGCCTGGGGGCTTCCTTAATCGAAGCTTATTATTATTAAGAGCCTGGAGCTCACAACTTCTATGTCGTTTGTTTATATACACTCCTTTTGCCATTATATGCACCTCTATGACTTAAGTTTTTGCCAAGCTGGGTTGCCTCGCTCCTGTGTTTATGCCCTACGTTCCCGATTGTTCGGCTATGAAGTAAAGGGAGCACCTCTGCAATTGTTACAACCAGGTAATCCGGACCTGTACCTCAGACGGGTGAAGCCGAAAGCTAGCGTTCTTAAGAGAATAACTGGTCGGCAATCAAACGACAGATTGTTACATTCTTGTAACTCTTCAAAAACAATGCGGGGCGTTTTTCCGCAATACGGGCCAAAGCCCAGGCACGCACAATTAAAGCATGCCAACCCAAGGAAAGGAACCCTTAACGGAACTATTCTCCTTGGAAGATGTTTCTTACATATGTAATATAACATACCTCCCGAACTAATTTTTTGTCTGTTTGAGCACTATGACTGGGTTGCCTGGTTTTCGAACATAATGAATGTTTCTTGCATTCCACAATAGTATCCGGAAACACTCCACCAATTTTGGTTTGGAGGTTAAAGCCGAAAGCCTGCGATGACAATTATTCCACATGTTCGGCTGAAGATGTAGGATGATCATAAAGTACATTAATACTTGAATCAAATGCCTACTCCTCATCTATTCCATCTATAAGACTGTCTAACCTACAGTCTTCCTGTGAATATTTCACAGCTATCATTACTTGGTCATACACCAAGTTCAATGGAATTTCTTTCCCGTCTGGTCCCTGCGGTCCCACTCGGGCCATATGATTCGGATCTAGCTTGGTGAAGCATGTTTTCACCATCGCCCAGGCTTCTCGTGCGCCTTCACGGCAGGCGGGCGTCTTCCATAGCTCGGAGCGGCACCGGGCACCTTTGAACAGGCTTGCCAAACCCTCCATACTTTTTGCAGGGGTATCGGATGGCCATAAAGCCTTGGCCATACTCTTCATGGCTTTCCGGGCCTGATCATGCACCACGGATAGCTCCTTCAGCATGTCGCCTTGAAATCCAGATATTTCATTTCTCGGCCGACCAATTAATAGACCTGCAGCAACAGATTATGACATTCCGAATTGTGGACTAACCTGAGCCTCTCTGATGGTTTTAAAATTCATACCGAACATGCCGCCCTTCAAGTTATCATTTTCTTTTCGGGCGGCCGATAGCTGATCCTTTAAGCTCTCTATCTCTTTGAATTGTTTGTCTTTTTCATCCTCATGTTTTTTCTTCTTGGACGTGCTCATTGCGGCATTTTTCATTTCCGCCAGTTCGGCGGTGACGGCATTCAGCTGCGTCTGGTTTGTCTTCAGCTCCCGAGATAGTGTAGTATTCTTCTCCTTGAGAACCTCACCGCTTCAAGTCTCGGGGGCTACTGGCATATGTCTACCAAAACTGTACAAACTCTTACCTGTGTATCCTTTGAGAACAGTTGGGTAACTCCGGCAAGTCCATCTCAAGCGGCTCGGATATATGCATCCCCCGAACTGCGTGCGGTAAATTCCTGCTCGAAAAAAGCTGGAGCACGCATGACCTCTTTCAGTCGACGGTGATTCATTACGCTCTCCACCTCGGAATTCATGATAGATACATCATCCGAATCCTCATGAGGCGGCGGAACTGGCAATGCATCAGCCCTCGTCCTAGTTGACGAGTCCGGCGCTGGATTGGCTGACATTCGGCTAGCAGGGCGTTTTCCCACAGTCTGCCGCATGCTCCTCCTGGATCAAGGATAGAAGGGGACTTTAGCAATCCGAACTTGTTCCCAGGCATGTATTAAGCGGACATACCTCTTTGAAGACTATGAGGCTTCTATGGCGCTCCCGGTCTCCTTTCGTTTTGAACGATTACCCTGCACAGGGGCTGCTCTCTAAGGGATGCGGCCCGCCGAGCGCCGATCCTATAAAGTACGGTTTAGTATAATGGATAAAGGTGAAAGTAGGGATTTCTTTTTGAGAAAGCTCTTTGAATACTTACGATGGAGAAGGAATAGGGGCGGGGGTAGTCAAAGTTCGCCTGATAAAATACCCCATCATCGAACTCTATGTATATACCCGGATCCTCGCAGAAGCTAGGGTCTTCGTCACGGTTGTGATCCTCTGGCTGTGGGGCAGGACAGTGAACATCCTCGATCATCTTCCTCCATGACTGTTTTGTAACAACAAAGAACAACTTGATTAGCACACCGTGACAGCAATAAAGCAACACAGGTAATCGAAATCTTACCCATTCAATGGGGTTGTACATGGAATAACCTTCTCGGTTGTTTAAGCGGAGGAAGTCTTCTTTTTCACCCTTATACAGATCGTCCAAGATCACAGCCAGTTCGGCCAGGGTATCCGGACCCTTGCATCTGTAATGAGACACGTCATCTTCTCCGTTGTAGCACCATAAGGGAGTTACTCTGGACTGGAGAGGCTGGACGCATCTTTTTATTGCAATGGCCATAACTTCGATTATTGAAAGCTTGGTATGGGCCAATAATCTGACCTTGCTGACCAACCTTTTTATTTCCGCACTGTCCTCCTCCTTGGGACTTTGGAGACGCCAGTTGAGGCGTTTCTTTAGAGGAGCGCTGGAACATTCAGGGAGGCCGCGCTGAACTGGGTCCGGCAGTGGGACGTCATCTATATAAAACCACTCCGAAGACCACTGTGGATATATGTCTTTGGGAGTTCCAACGGGGTATCTGGATCCGGCTATACGCCATACTTCAGCGCCGCCTACTTCAAATATAGAACCTACTCGATGGCGGTGGATGAGGCAAAAGAACTTTCTCCATAGTTCGAAATGGGCCTCGCAGCCTAGGAACAGTTCGCAGAGGGTAACGAAACCTGAGATGTGCAAAATCGAGCCACGGGTGAGGTTGTGCAGCTAGATGCCGTAAAATTCCAATAGACCCCTGAGAAAGGGATGGACCAGAAATCCTAAGCCCCGCAAAAGGAATGGAACGAAGCACACCCTCTCCTCCTTATTGGGGCTGGGGAAATTTTCAGCCAGCGCGTCGTTGCCAATCGAGGCCAATCCCGCTCGAACAATGACTAGATCGGCGAGGGGAAGATATCCTTGCGTCTGGAGTCGGCTCAACTATAGATGGAGCACTGAGTAGCTCTGCTAATCACCCTCTTGAGGGCCATGGGGGCGCGAAGAAGAGCCTGATGCACTGGCCATGTTTGGAAGCTTTTTTCTTGGCTAATCTTGGCGTTTTTCTGCACGATGTGGATGACACTTAGAGGATTTGACCTATTTATATAGGCGCTGCCCCTGTGTGGCCGGGTGCTTTTATTTTTAATAAATAATTGTGGGCCGTTCGCATTCGCCCAGCGCGTGGAAATCGCGGCGGCAGGGAAGGAGTCATAAAGACGAAACAAGGGAGCCAGGGACAAACTATTATCCGCCTAGTATACAGTGAAGAACCAACCTTGCAAAAGCCGAAGACATAAGCCAGATACTGCATCGTCGTTTGAAGGCCAGTTCAGGGGCTACTGAGGGAGTCCGTGAACATATAAAGCAGAAGGCTTTCCCCCGTGTCTGTGTAGGACTGTCCCATGCGTGGATGACAAGATTGATGTCCGGATATGTAATTCCCTTCTTCCACGAACCGACTCTGTACAACCCTAGGCCCCTCCGGTGTGTATATAAACCGGAGGGTTTCATTCGTGGAGGCTATCATAATTCATACAGGCTAGACATCTAGGGTTTAGCCATTACGATCTCGAGGTAGATCGACTCTTGTAACCCCTATACTCATCCAATACAATCAAGCAAGATGTAGGGTTTTACCTCCATTAAGAGGGCCCGAACCTAGGTAAACATCATGTTCCCTTTGTCCCTTGTTACCTTCAATCCTCAGACGCATAGTTCGGGACCCCCTACCCGAGATCGGCCGGTTTTGACACCGACATAACCTGCCTGGGGGTCTCCTCTAAATAGACCCATCTAACACCTCGTGATCTGGCTGACTTCCCGTTGTCTTCATGGCTTGACATGGATTTAGAGTAGTGGAGATTCCAACCAGAGTACCTCGTTCCAAAGCAGGGGGATGGACACCCATCGAATCTCCTAATCCTTCCTCCATTGTGATTTCTTTGATCAGCTCCCTTTCCAACTCCATCTTCAGCAACCAAGCATCATCCCCAATGTTGTTGGAGGAGGAGGAAGACATGATGCCCAGGAGCTCAAAACTCTGACAGAAAATAGCTCGAAATAAGAAAAGAGGGAAACTTGCGATGCAAAGGGCTGAAGTCAACCTGCTTTGTGTCCTTAGCCGACTTGAATTTGAGTAGGGGATCAGACTCAGTAGTGGGCTTCTTCACGGGAGTCATATCTGCCGGGTCAACGTTGTCTTTGTACAATTTCAACTCCTTGGTTGCACAAGCCGACTTGGCGTAAGCCACATCTCCTTCCTCACATTCCAGAGCAATTTCCTGTCCCCATTGACTATGATAGTCCCTTCAAGTACCGATATCTTGAGTTTCACGTAGACGAAGCAAGGTCGTGCCATGAACCGAGCATAGGCTGGACGTCCAAATGGCACGTGATATGGACTTTTAATTTTGACCACCTCAAACGTCAGGAACTCCGACATGAAGTTATATTCAATTCTAAAAGAAACTTCCAGCTTAATATTTTCAGTAGGATACACTGACTTCCTAGGAATGATCCCATGAGACACCATTGAAGAGGGCTGGAGCTATTTATCGGATAGATTCATCCGTTTGAAGGTATCATAGTACAAGATGTTGATACTGCTTCCACCGTCCATCACTACTTTCGTCAGCTTGTATCCACCGACTTGCGATGCCACTACCAAAGCGAGGCAACCCAAGTTCTTAACCCGGGGAGGATGATCCTCGCGACTCCAAGTCACTGGCTGCACTGACCAATTCAGGTATTCTGGGATGGCCGGCTCAACCATGTTGACGGCTAGCTTTTGGAGTTTTTGATCGCGCTTGTAAGTATTAGTCGTGAAGACATGATATTGCCCACTGTTCAGCTATTTAGGATTGCTCTGAAACCCAGACTGACTGCCCCTTTGCTGATTTCCTTGGCCAGATCACTGATTATTTCCACCACCAGTACCAGCCCCCTGAAAACCAGAGTTGGGGGCACCGGACCCCTGGAAGCCGACATTGGGGACGTGCCCCTGTGAGCCGGCACCGTGGAAGCCGGCTCCAGATCTGCCGACTCTAGAGTTTCCTGGTTTTCCACCGTTTCCTCCACCATTATGATGCTGATAAGTTTGGTTTCGTAACTCCTGCATGATGAAACAGTTTTCCCAAGAATGATTTCCTGGCTTACCATCAAAACTGTGTTGAGGACATGGGGCTTGGAGGGCTTCCTTGTAGTTACGAGCTCGATTCCCATTATAGGGTCTCCCAGAACTGTTGTTTCACACGCTAGTTTTTGAAGCTAGTATTGGTATTAGTGACAAAACCTAAACTTCTGTCAGTGTTCTTACGCTTATTGATGTGGTTTCCATTGTGCCCCTGACCACCATTGTGACCATTGTTCTGCTGCCCCTTGCCAGGATTTTTCTTACCCTTGCTAGATTTCTCGTCGTCTGAGGTGGGATCCTTAGTATTATCAGACTCGGCACATCGGGTTAAAACATCCATGAGATCACCCATGTCTTTCACTTTCCGCTTGAGACGACCAAGTTTCTGAATGAGAGGCTGGAAGTGACAGTTCTTTTCCAAGATCAAGATGCCCGAGCGGCTGAAATGCTGTCAGAGGAGTGAATATTCTCTGCCACTCGACTAGACCAGTGGTGGACTGACTCATCATCACACTGGATGCAGTGCTCCCAACCAATAATCGTCATTGGACACTTGCAAGTTCATTGGAAGTTTTTGATAAAACGCTCCTTGTGTTCCTCCCAAGTGTTGATGAAGTTGGGGGGCAAATTTTTCAACCATGTACGTGCTGGCCCTTCCAACATCATGGTTAGGCACTTGGCGCAGACTGCATCACTGATGTTTAACATATCCATGCATAGCCCATAGCTTTTGATCAATGTGGCCGGCTCGGGATCGGCTATGTAATTGGGGACTTTGCGAGGACCTTTGAAGTCAGTTGGCATATGCTCGTTGCATAAGGCAGGTGCTAAGCATGGTATCCCAATGGTCCGACTAGTGACACCAGCTCCTCGTGATGTTGGTTGGGCTGTGGCGGGTGGGGGCTGCATGACTCCTGTATTTCCTACTCCTGCTTCTCGCATAGCTCAGGCCGCATCAACAATTGCCTAAGCATCTGAGACCGTTGGCCGAAGCGGGTCCTGTTGCTGCTACTCACGTTGCCGACGCGCACTGCTGGAAACCGCCGGTGACTCAGCGTGTTGACTCTTGCCGTGACTTGGGCGAGGGGTAGAGTGAAGCCGCTGCTGGCTATAGGAGTAGCTCGCCTGCTATGTGACTGCGGTTTTCAACATCTCAATAGCGTTCCTGGCTTCGATTTCCACTGTGCTATTTACGGTGATTGGAATCACCGCAAGGTTGTGAGTCGCTGCCAATACATTATTCACCGGGTTGGAGTAATGACCCTCCTAAGTTTGGAAATGAGCCGGTTCCGTCAGGCGCAGCTGAGCTGGCACATGCTGTTGAACCGGCTGGTACCGCTGAGCCGGCTATGGATGTACTGGGGCCATATTCGCAGGCACAACATGTGTCAATTGGGGTATGCCAGGCGCTCCGTCCGGCGTACTTGTTCCTGCCCCTAGGATGGATGCACCCTGTGGTGTATCAAACAACCGTGTGCCCACGTAACTAGGCAGCACGCGGCTCTCTGCGCTTTCAGGCACTCAGTTTCCCTAAGGATGTGAGCTTGCACTTCCGCCATACGGGTTTTTTCAGCGTTGATGTCTTCCTGGACCTTGGCCATCTCCTCATGAAGCTTTGCTACTTCCACGTTGCATTCGTCTTGATTCTCTGCAGTAACTGGAGGAGCCAGGAGAGTCCCCAAAGTGGTCATTAGTCCTGCCAGAGCTTGAGTCGGCGTCTGGCCTGAGCCCACTACACCGAGAGCCAGCGCTGAAGTGCCAGTCCCTGTTACGGCTCCAACAGCCGTGGACTTTTGAGCCGCCCCGGTACCAGCCAAGTTTTGATTCTGGTTTCCGGCCATGTAAACTGCTGCTTGACATGACGGCTCGAAGGTCTCTGGATCGATCTCCTCATCGGAATAGCCCCCAAGCTTATCGTCGAAAAGCGGAAGAATCGACTTAGTATCACCGACTGAGGACTCACCGTCGGAGTAGACGAGAGTGTCACCGCCAGATGTAGGATTGCCCACCAGGTCAACTCCAGGAGTGAAGCCGACGAAGACGTGAGCCCGGCCGGCTTGAGCTCAGCTGGGTTTGGCGCGGCCAGCCGGCTCGATGATGTTGGAAAAGATGTCCGGCTCGGGACCAGATTCATCGAGTACACCGATGAAGACACGGATCTTGCTGAAGGGGCCCCAGTACTCGTAGTTGATCTAGTCGGCCTCGGGGCCCCAGTCTGAATCATCGATGTAGAGCTTGCCTCGATGACTCTTCATCATCCGGCCGATTGCGTATCCCTCTATCCCTGGGAGAGCGCCCTCCAAGAACTCAACACCATCGTGCGTAGGCCTCACCGTGGGCGCCAACTTTCGTGGTTTTGTCACAGCAGATGTCCTCATGAAAGGACTAAGTCTAGAGGCCATCACAACTAGGTGGTCTCTTGAACGGGGTTGATCGGGAACAAAGACATGAGTTTACCCAGGTTTGGCCCCTCGCGGTGGAGGTAAAGACCTACTTACTACTTGATTGATATTGCTAGAGATCTCGATTACAAGGATGCGGATTCGCTAACCTAACTTTCGAGAGATCGCAACTTAGTCTTTTCGACCTAGGGGCTCCCCTTTATATAACAGGAAGAGTCCCCAGGTTTACAACAACCGGGTCATAATAACAACCCGTATCCTATTATAATTCTTATTGCCTTGCTTCCTAAGACAAGTACTTCCATATGAGCTTTCTGATCGAGTCGGCCCACCTTCTTCGGTATAATACGGCCCAGGCCGGGTTACTTCACGGGTCTTCAGCCTGTTTCCTGGTTGTCTCCTTGACCAATTGAGCAATACGACCCACAATGCCTTCAGGCATAAGCCGGGTCATGGTCAGGGGAAATATCCCCAACACCACCAGCAATTCTTGACACTCAAAACTGAGATGAATATGATCGATGTGCATACAGGGAAAGATGTATGGAAGCAGAGAATGCAACACTCAGCTTACTCCTCCATGAGAATGTAGAAAGCATTAGTAGGTCCCTGCCAGACTCACAACTTATTCAAGCAGCTCTGGAAATGCTTTGCTCAACTCAGACACAAGATTTTCTTCTGGTTGGTTCTTTATGACAGAGTCAACACCGGGAAATATGCTAAGCAAGAGATACTTTTTTAGAGGAAAGGCATACGCCTGACTTTATAATTTAAGCCACCAGGCAGAGTACGAGGAGACATAGCGAAGCAATAGTTAGAAGGATAGCACACACACAAGGCCTACTACCAAATGAAAAGTTCACATCAAACAAGCGTCATGCGAGGAGGTGATGCATGGTCTCCTCCTCCTGATCACATAGTGCACAAGCGTCCTCGTGTGGTAGGCTGCGGTATGCCAGTCGCTCCGTGGTCCAACAATGGTCTTGCATGGCCAGCCATATATAGGAAGAACTTGACGCGAAGGGGTGCCCAAGGTCGCCACGTGAGGTGCCAATGTGGGTCTTCACAAGCATCGATGAATAGTGCCTTATAGTAGGAACTCACCGAGTATGTGGACAAGGAAGTCCATCGCCATCCGAGCACGTCTGGCTCGGGGGAGAGGTGGGTGTGGTGCACTCTATGCCAGAGGTCGACATATTGCACCATGGCTGCCGGCCCAAGTGCACTATGGATGTTCTGGACCCAAGAACACAGGTATAGGCCATCATGCACGCTATGCTCCTTCCGCAGGCATCTCGGGACGAGCGCATAGACGAGCGGGGCAATCTCGGCCACCGATCGTCCGTCGATCCTGTGGTTTGTCCAGAACCTGCAGGTGTCTCCTACACCAAGCTGCCAAGTCGTAGAGGCTCTGAAGATTGCGCTCACGTCCGCGTCGTGAGGTATGTGGAAGTGGCTCCAAGGGCGTGAGGCATCTGTACGCTGAAGCCAAAGCCATTGAACACGGAGGGAGATGCCCGTCCGGTGGATATCTCTGATGCCAAGGCCACCAAGGGAGATGGGGCGGCATACGCGCTGCCAGTGAACAAGGCACTGGCCACCGTTGGCCTCTTTTGAACCTGCCCAAAGGAATCCTCGAATGATCCGGTTCACTTTCTTGATGGCAGTGCTGTTGAAGGCAATGGCGGCGAGGAAGTGCGTGGGGATGGCACAAAGGACATGGCGCACAAGGGATAGGCGGTCTCCTTTGGATAGAATAGAGGCCCGCCATGTGGAAAGCTTGCGCCCGAGATTGTCAATGATCGATTGCAAGCTCGTCGTGGAGGACTTGCAGACAGAGAGGAGCAGCCCAAGATAGGTGATTGAGAAGTGGGGGCACTGCATCTCAGAGGTGAAAGTAGCAATGTGGTCGTCGGTGCATTGAATCGGAGTGGCCGAACACTTGGTGAAGTTGGTGTGCAGTCCGCATGCAAGGCCAAAGACATGTAGGATCTTGCGCACGGTGGCAATGTCGTGCGTGTTCGGGTGGCAGAAGATAACCACGTCGTCGGCGTAAAGGGATATGCTCGAAGCCACATGGCATGTAGTCAAGCGGTGAAGGAGGCCGAGGTCCACTGCTCGGAGCAGCATGGAGTTCAGAACGTTAATGACCAGAGTAAAAGCATGGGGGACACTAGGTCGCCTTGCCGAAGGCCATGAGCGTGATCAATCGGTGATCCCGGGTGGCCATTGATGAGGACTCTCATAGAGGCCATTGATAGGAGTATGGAGATCCATTCGTGCCAATGTGGCCCAAAGCCGAGATGATGCGGTATCTGGAGGAGAAAAGGCCAGGATACACTGTTGGAGGCCCGCGGGATATCCAACTTGAGCAGCATGCATGGTGCCTTGAGGTTGTGCAGGAGGCAAGCCGTCTGTTGCAGCAGAAGATAGTTGTCATGGATGCAATATCCCGCGATGAATGCACTTTGATTAGTGGAGACCATGGATTCCAGCCGTGGCGCAAGGCGGAGGGAGAGCAGCTTTGCGGCGAGCTTGGCGAAGATGTATATGAGATTGATAGGTCGATAGTCGAAGAGAGACTGCGCGTCCGCACGTTTGGGAAGCAGCGTAGGGAGGGCCTCATTGAGCTTTTGAAAGCCTATGCCGTTCATGGCGTAAAGCTTGTCGAACGCCTTGCGGAAGTCATGCTTGATTGTGTTCCAACATGCAACTAGGAATTCGGAGGTGAATCCATCGGGGCTTGGTGCTTTCTCGGCCGGCAAACTCTTGATGGCGTTCCATATCTCTTCCTTAGTGAAGGGTGCATCGAGCTCGAGAAGGTCAAACTGCGGCACCCGGAGAGCGTGGAGGTCTAGGGTGATGTCGCGCTCGGAGGTGCTGCCGAGGACGTCGAAGAAGTAAGCAAAGGCTGCCTCGGCCATGGCATCATGGTCGGTGATGGTTTGAGAGCCAACTCGGAGGCTAGACATTAGGTTTCTTTGCTTGCGGTGGGTGGCATGCACTTTGTAGTAGGAGACGGCCACATCATCGTTACATAGCCATGAGAGGTGCACCCGCTGCCGTGCGATGGACCGTTCAAGGGAAGCGAGACCCAGGTAAGACACTTTGAGCTTGCGCCGGAGCCAAGCCTCGGGGTGGGAGAGGGGTCGAGAGTCTTGAGCGGCGTTGATACGTCCATTTTGCATCATGTTTTCTTAGTGTTATTTATAATGTTTTTATCCACAATAATGATTTTTGGAGTAATTCTAATGCCTTTTCTCTCATAATTTGCAAGGTACACACCAAGAGGGAGAATTCCGACAGCTGGAAATCTGGACCTGAAAAAGCTACGTCAGGCTACCTATTCTGCACAACTCCAAACAAGCTGAAACTTCACGGGGATTTTTTATGGAATAAATAAGAATTACTAGAACAAATAACCACCAGAGGGGGCCACCAGGTGGGCACAACCCACCTGGGCGCGCCAGGCCCCCCTACACAACCTCAAGGACTTTCGGGAAAAATAAGGAGAGGACTTTCGGGATGAAGCGCCGCCGCCTCGAGGCGGAACTTGGGCAGGTGAACTTTTGCCCTCCGGCGGAGCGATTCCGCCAGGGGAACTTCCCTCCGAGAGGGGGAAATCATCGTCCTCATCATCACCAACAACTCTCCCATCTTGGGAAGGGCAATCTCCATCAACATCTTCAATAGCAACATCTCATCTCAAACCCTAGTTCATCTCTTATGTTCAATATTGTTACCGAAACTATAGATTGTTGCTAGTGGGTGACTAGTAGTGTTGATAACATCTTGTAGTTGATCACTATATGGTTTATTTGGTGGAAGATTATATGTTCAGATCCATTATGCTATTTAATACTCCTCTGATCCTGAGCATGTTTATTATTTGTGAGTAGTCACTTTCGTTCTTGAGGTCACGAGAGAAATCATGTTGCAAGTAATCATGTGAACTTGATATGTGTTTGATATTTTGATATTATGTATGTTGTGATTCCCTTAGTGGTGTCATGTGAACGTCGACTACATGACACTTCACCATATTTGGGCCTAAGGGAATGCATTGTGGAGTAGCAATTAGATGGTGGGTTGCGAGAATGACAGAAACTTAAACCCCGGTTTATGCGCTATTCCGTAAGGGACCGATTGGATCCCAAAGTTTAATTCTATGGTTAGAATTTATTCTTAATACTTTTCTCGTAGGTGCAGATGCTTGCGGGAGGGTTAATCATAAGTAGGAGGTTTGTTCAAGTAATAACAGCATGTAAGCACCGGTCCACCCACATATCAGATTATCAAAGTAGCGAACACAAATCGAACCAACATGATGAAAGTGACTAGATGAAATTCCCGTGTACCCTCAAGAACGCTTTGCTTATCATAAGAGAACGTTTTGGCCTGTCCTTTACCTCAAAAGGATTGAGCTACCTTGCTGCACTTTTTTTACTACTATCGTTACTTGCTCGTTACAAATTATCTTGCTATCAAACTACTCCGCTACTTACAATTTCAGCACTTGCAGACACTACCTCACTGAAAACTACTTCTCATTTCCTTCTGCTCCTTGTTGGGTTCGACACTCTTATCAAAAAGAGCTACAATTAATCCCCTATACTTGTGGGTCATCAAGGCTATTTTCTGGCACCGTTCCGGGGAGTGAAGCGCCTTTGGTAATTGGAATTTGGTAAGGAAACATTTATATAGTGTGCTGAAATTTATTGTCACTTGTTACTATGGAAAACAACCCTTTGAGGGGTTTGTTCGGGGTATCTTCACCTCGTCCGAAACCACAATTAATTACCCCTCAACCTACTGCACCTACTGAAAATATTGAATATGAAATTCCTTCGGGTATGATAGAACAACTGCTAGCTAATCCTTATGCAGGAGATGGAACCGAACATCCTGATATGCACTTGATATATGTGGAACAAATTTGTGGATTGTTTAAGCTTGCAGGTTTACCCAGGGATCAAGTTATGAAAAAGGTTTTCCCTTTATCTTTGAAGGGAAAAGCATTGGCATGGCATAGGCTATGCGATGATATTGGATCATGGAATTGGAATCGTTTGAAATTGGAGTTCCATCGAAAAATTTATCCTATGTATCTAGTTCATCGTGATTGGAATTATATATATAATTTTTGGCCTCGTGAAGGAGAAAGTATCGCTTTAGCTTGGGGGAGGATTAAGTCAATGTTATATTCAAGCCCCAATCATGAGCTCTCAAGAGAAATTATTATCCAGAATTTTTATGCTCGGCTTTCTCGTAATGATCAAACCATGCTTGATACTTCTTGTGCTGGTTCTTTTATGAAGAAGACTATTGAATGCCGGTGGGATCTTTTGGAAAGAATTAAACGCAACTCTGAATATTGGGAACTCGATGAAGGTAAAGAGTCAGGTATTAAAATTAAATATGATTGGTTTAAATCTTTTATGGATACCGATGCTTTTCAAAAGTTTAGCACTAAATATGGACTTGACTCTGAGATAGTAGCCTCCTTTTGTGAATCATTTGCTTCTCATGTTGAACTCCCTAAAGAGAAGTGGTTTAAATATCACCCACCTATTAAAGAAGAAACTAAATAACCGGTACCAGTTAAAGAAGAAACTTTAGTTTATTATGTTGATCTAGTTGTTCCTTCTGCTTATATTGAGAAACCACCTTTCCCTGTTAGGATAAAGGAACATGCTAAAGTTTCAACTGTGGTTAACAAAAGGTAGAACACCTAAACCTGATGAACAAATTAAAGTTGAACCTAGTATTTCTATGGTTAAAGATCTCCTAGAAGATGATATAGATGGGCATGTTATTTACTTATGTGAAGAAGCTGCTAGAATTGCCAAACCTGATAAAAAGGATAAACATAGACCTATTGTTGGCATGCCTTCCATCTCAGCTAAAATAGGAGATCACTATTATCATGATTTATGTGACATGGGTGCTAGTGTGAGTGCTATTCCTTACACTTTATATCAAGAAATTATGAAAGACATAGCACCTGCAGAGTTAGAAGACATATATGTTACTATTAAACTTGCTAACAGATACACCATATCACCATTTGGGATTGTTAGAGATGTTGAAGTCTTGTGTGGGGAAATAAAATACCCTACTGATTTTCTTGTTCTTGGTTCCCCACAAGATGACTTTTGTCCCATTATTTTTGGTAGACCTTTCTTGAATACAGTTAATGCTAAGATAGACTGTAAGAAACAAACTGTTGGTGTTAGCTTTGGTGATGAGTCTCATGAGTTTAATTTTTCCAAGTTTAGTAGAAATCTTCATGAAAATGAATTGCCTAGTAAAGATGAATTAATTGGTCTTCCTTCTATTGTTGTTCCACCTACTGATCCTTTAGAACAATCTTTGCTAGACCATGAAAATGATTTACATATGCATGAAAGAAATGAAATAGATAAAAAATTGTTTGAACAACGTCCTCTGCTTAAACACAATTTGCCTATTGAAACTCTAGGAGGTCCTCCTCCACCTAAAGGTGATCCTGTGTTTGAACTAAAACAATTGCCAAACACTTTGAAATATGCTTATCTTCATGAAAAGAAGATATATCCTATTATTATTAGTGCTAACCTTTCAGAACGTGAAGAAGAAAGATTATTGAAAGTTCTAAGGAAGCACCGGGCTGCTATTGGATATACTCTTGATGATTTAAAGGGCATTAGTGTCGGTGTCAAAACCGGCGGATTTCGGGTAGGGGGTCCCGAACTGTGCGTCTAAGGTCGATAGTAACAGGAGACGGGGAACATGATGTTTACCCAGGTTCGGACCCTTGTCGGTGTCAAAACCGGCGGATCTCGGGTAGGGGGTCCCGAACTGTGCGTCTAAGGTCGATGGTTACAGGAGACAGGGACACGATGTTTACCCAGGTTTGGGCCCTCTCTATGGAGGTAATACCCTACTTCCTGCTTGATTGATCTTGATGAATATGAGTATTACAAGAGTTGATCTACCATGAGATCGTAATAGCTAAATCCTAGAAGCCTAGCCTGTATGACTATGGTAATGAGTATATCCTTTCCGGACTAAACCCTCTGGTTTATATAAACACCGAGGGGATCTAGGGTTACATAGAGTCGGTTACATAGGAAGGAATCTTCATAGTTGATCGCTAAGCTTGCCTTCCACGCCAAGGAGAGCCCTGTCCAGACACGGGTACAGTCTTCGGCCTTTGTGTCTTCACAGCCCATCAGTCCGGCCCATTGAGAATAGGCCAGACGCCCGAGGACCCCTTAGTCCAGGACTCCCTCAGTAGCCCCTGAACCTGGCTTCAATGACGAGGAGTCCGGCGTGCAGATTGTCTTCAGCATTGCAAGGCGGGTTCCCTTCTTTCCGAACTCCAAGATAGTCTTCGGATGCGATGATAGTATCCGGACCTGTCACACACACCATACACAACCATAGAGAGAATATAATTTTACACGAGTCCAATCGCTGATAAATATTTGTAGCATGACATCACGTCCGACTGATCATAATTCCGGACCGTTTTGTGTCCGCCGCTCCACATCCCGAGACACGGTTTCCATTGGCACGTCTTGGCAAAGCAGAGATCGTGTCTTCTAATTGTGGGATTCTCATCAATGCGGGCATGGGTAACCCAACCGTGACGTTTATACAGCCCTTGGGAATAGGCGAGTTCTAAGGCGAGTGGGGAGGCGTTCAATATTCGCTGCCTTTATAAGGTGATAAGGATTCCCTCTTCCTCTCTGATACGTCTCCAACGTATCTATAATTTTTTATTGCTTCATGCTATATTATATTCTGTTTTTGATGATTAATGGGCTTTGTTATACACTTTTATATTATTTTTTGGACTAACCTATTAACCGGAGGCCCAGCCCAAATTGCTGTTTTTTTTGCCTCTTTCAGAGTTTCGCAGAAAAAGAAAATCAAACGGAGTCCAAACGGAATGAAACCTTCGGGAACGTGATTTTCGGAACGAACGTGATCCAGAGGACTTGGACCCTACGTCAAGAAAGCAACCAGGAGAGCACGAGGCAGGGGGCGCGCCTACCCCCCTGGGCGTGCCCTCCACCCTCGTGGGGCCCATGTTGCTCCACCGACATACTTCTTCCTCCTATATATACCTACGTACCCCCAAACCAATAGAAGCATCCACGAAACCTAATTCCACCGCCGCAACCTTCTGTACCCATGAGATCCCATCTTGGGGCCTTTTCCGGCGTCCTGCCGGAGGGGGCATTGATCACAGAGGGCTTCTACATCAACACCATAGCCTCTCCGATGATGTGTGAGTAGTTTACCTCCGACCTTCGGGTCCATAGTTATTAGCTAGATGGCTTCTTCTCCCTTTTTGGATCTCAATACAAAGTTCTCCATGATTCTCGTGGAGATCTATTCGATGTAATCTTCTTTTGCGGTGTGTTTGTTGAGACCGATGAATTGTGGGTTTATGATCAAGTTTATCTATGAACAATATTTGAATCTTCTCTGAATTCTTTTATCTATGATTGGTTATCTTTGCAAGTCTCTTCGAATTATCATTTTGGTTTGGCCTACTAGATTGCTCTTTCTTGCAATGGGAGAAGTGCTTAGCTTTGGGTTCAATCTTGCGGTGTCCTTTCCCAGTGACAGCAGGGGCAGCAAGGCATGTATTGTATTGTTGCCATCGAGCATAACAAGATGGGGTTTATATCATATTGCATGAGTTTTATCCCTCTACATCATGTCATCTTACTTTAAGCGTTACTCTGTTCTTTTGAACTTAATACTCTAGATGCATGCTGGATAGCGGTCGATGTGTGGAGTAATAGTAGTAGATGCAGGCAGGAGTCGGTCTACTTGTCACGGACGTGAGGCCTATATACATGATCATATCTAGATATTCTCATAACTATGCTCAATTCTATCAATTGCTTGACAGTAATTTGTTCACCCACTATAATACTTATGCTCTTGAGAGAAGCCACTAGTGAAACCTATGGCCCTCGGGTCTATTTTCCATCATATTAATCTTGCAACACTTAGTTATTTCTTTTGCCTTTTATTTTACTTTGCATCTTTATTTCTCTTTATCATAAAACTACCAAAAATATTATCTTATCATATCTATCAGATCTCACTGTCATAAGTGACCGTGAAGGGATTGACAACCCCTTTATCGCGTTGGTTGCGAGGTTCTTATTTGTTTGTGTAGGTGCGAGGGACTCGTGCGTGATCTCCTACTGGATTGATGCCTTGGTTCTCAAAAACTGAGGGAAATACTTACGCTACTTTACTGCATCACCCTTTCCTCTTCAAGGGAAAACCAACGCAGTGCTCAAGAGGTAGCAAGAAGGATTTCTAGCGTCGTTGCCGGGGAGATTCGCGCCAAGTCAAGTCAAGATTTGATTTCCCGTCAACGAGCCATTTCTGGCGCCGTTGCCGGGGAGTCTACGCAAAAGTCAACATACCAAGTACCCATCACAAACTCTTATCTCCCGCATTACATTTTTGCCATTTGCCTCTCGTTTTCCTCTCCCCCACTTCACCCTTGTCGTTTTATTCGCCCTCTCCTTTCCATTCGCCTCTTTTTCGCTTGCTTCTGGTTTGCTCGTGTGTTGGATTGCTTGCTTGTTACTATGACTCTACCTAGATTTGGTGATCTTCACCTTAAAAGGATAGAAGAGATCGAAAGCAACGTTGGGAGTTTTATGACTTTACAATTTGAGCATAATGATTTCTTTAGGAACGAGCTTAAGGAACAAAAAAGCTTTATGGGTTATATGAATAAAGAGCTCGATGATATGTCTAAAGAATTTTCTGGTTTGAAATCTCAGATTGCTCATCTCGAAAAATTAATAGCTGAAGTCTCGGATAAGCAGGCCACCTTAGTAAATAAGATGGCCGCTAAGCCGGAAAATTTTGAAAATAAAGATGAAGATCTAAAAGTTATTGATGTGTCCCCTATTAAATCTTTGTTTTCCAAAATGAATCTTGATAATGATGGGACTGAATATGAGCCACCTTTACCTAGAAAGCATCCCAAAAATTCGGAGTTTTTAGATCTTGATGCAAAAATTGGTAAAAGTGGGATTGAAGAGATCAAAACTCTAGATATTAATGAACCCACTATTTTGGATTTCAAGGAATTTAATTATGATAATTGCTCTTTGATAGATTGTATTTCCTTGTTGCAATCTGTGCTAAATTCTCCTCATGCTTATAGTCAAAATAAAGCTTTTACTAAACATATCGTTGATGCTTTGATGCAATCTTATGAAGAAAAACTTGAGTTGGAAGTTTCTATCCCTAGAAAACTTTATGATGAGTGGGAACCTACTATAAAAATTAAAATTAAAGATCATGAATGCTATGCTTAGTGTGATTTGGGTGCTAGTGTTTCCACGATTCCAAAAACTTTGTGTGATTTGCTAGGTTTCCGTGAATTTGATGATTGTTCTTTGAACTTGCACCTTGCGGATTCCACCATCAAGAAACCTATGGGAAGAATTAATGATGTTCTTATTGTTGCAAATAGGAACTATGTGCCCGTAGATTTTATTGTTCTTGACATAGATTGCAATCCTTCATGTCCTATTATTCTTGGTAGACCTTTCCTAGAACGATTGGTGCAATTATTTATATGAAGGAAGGGAATATTAGATTCCAATTTCCGTTAAAGAAAGCCATGGAACACTTTCCTAGAAAGGAAATTAAACTACCATACGAATCTATTATGGGAGCCACTTATGGATTGCCTACCAAAGATGGCAATACCTAGATCTATCCTTGCCTTTATGCCTAGCTAGGGGCGTTAAACGATAGCGCTTGTTGGGAGGCAACCCAATTTTATTTTTAGTTTTTTGCTTTTTGCTTCTGTTTATGAATAAATCTTTGATCTAGCCTCTGGTTAGATTTGTTTTTATGTTTTAATTAGTGTTTGTGGCAAGTTAAACCTATAGGATCTTCTTGGATGATAGTTATTTGATCTTGCTGAAAATTCCAGAAACTTTCTGTTCACGAAAATAATTATTAAAAATCACCAGAACGTGATAAAATATTTATTCCAATTGCTGCTGATCAATAAACAAATTGTCTAGGTCGTCCTATTTTGGTAAATGTTTTGGAGTTCCAGAAGTTTGCGTTAGTTACAGATTACTACAGACTGTTCTGTTTTTGACAGATTCTGTTTTTCATGTGTTGTTTGCTTATTTTGATGAATCTATGGCTAGTAAAAAATAGTTTATAAACCATAGAGAAGTTGGAAAACAGTAGGTTTAACACCAATATAAATAAAGAATGAGTTCATTACAGTACCTTGAAGTGGTGTTTTCTTTTCTTTCTCTAACGGAGCTCACGAGATTTTCTGTTAAGTTTTGTGTTGTGAAGTTTTCAAGTTTTGGGTAAAAGATTTGATGGATTATGGAACAAGGAGTGGCAAGAGCCTAAGCATGGGGATGCCCATGGCACCCCAAGATAATCTAAGGACACCAAAAATCCAAAGCTTGGGGATGCCCCGGAAGGCATCCCCTCTTTGGTCTACTTCCATTGGTAACTTTACTTGGAGCTATATTTTTATTCACCACATGATATGTGTTTTACTTGGAGCGTCTTGTACGATTTGAGTCTTTGCTTTTTAGTTTACCACAATCATCTTTTCTGTACACACCTTTTGACAGAGACACACATGATTCAGAATTTATTAGAATACTCTATGAGCTTCGCTTATATCTTTTGAGCTATATAGTTTTTGCTCTAGTGCTTCACTTATATCTTTTAGAGCACGGCGGTGGTTTCGTTTTATAGAAACTATTATTCTCTCATGCTTCACTTATATTATTTTGAGAGTCTTAAATAGCATGGTAATTTGCTTAAATAGGAAAATTAATCCTAATATGCTAAGTATTCAAGACTAGTAAAAACTTTCTTATGAGTGTGCTGAATACTAAGAGAAGTTTGGTGCTTGATGATTGTTTTGAGATATGGAGGTAGTGATATTAAAGTTGTGCTAGTTGAGTAGTTATGAAATTGAGAAATACTTGTGTTGAAGTTTGTAAGTCCCGTAGCATGCACGTATGGTAAACGTTATGCAACAAATTTGAAACATGAGGTGTTCTTTGATTGTCTTCCTTATGAGTGGCAGTCGGGGACGAGTGATGGTCTTTTCCTACCAATATATCCCCTAGGAGCATGCGCGTAGTGCTTGGTTTTTGATGACTTGTAGATTTTTGCAATAAGTATGTGAGTTCTTTATGACTAATGTTGAGTCCATGGATTATACGCACTCTTACCCTTCCATCATTGCTAGCCTCTTCGGTGCCGTGCATTGCCCTTTCTCACATTGAGAGTTGGTGCAAACTTCGCCGGTGCATCCAAACCCTGTGATATGATACGCTCTTTCACACATAAACCTCCTTATATCTTCCTCAAAACAGCCACCATACCAACCTATTATGGCATTTCCATAGCCTTCCGAGATATATTGCCATGCAAATTTCCACCGTTCCGTTTATCATGACACGTTCATCATTGTCATATTGCTTTGCATGATCATGTAGTTGACATCGTATTTGTGGCAAAGCCACCGTTCATAATTTTTCATACATGTCACTCTTGATTCATTGCCTATCCCGGTATACCGCCGGAGGCATTCATATAGAGTCATACTTTGTTCTAGTATTGAGTTGTAATCATTGAGTAGTAAATAAATAGAAGTGTGATGATCTTCATTCATAGAGCATTGTCCCAATAAAAAAAGAGAAAGGCCAAAAAATGAGGCCCAAAAAAAGGGACAATGCTACTATCCTTTTTCCACACTTGTGCTTCAAAGTAGCACCATGATTTTCATGATAGAGAGTCTTGTTTTGTCACTTTCATATACTAGTGGGAAATTTTCATTATAGAACTTGGCTTGTATATTCCAACAATGGGCTTCCTCAAATGCCCTAGGTCTTCATGAGCAAGCAAGTTGGATGCACACCCACTTAGTTTCTTTTGTTGAGCTTTTATGCATTTATAGCTCTAGTGCATCCATTGCATGGCAATCCCTACTCCTTGCATTAACATCAATCGATGGGCATCTCCATAGCCCGTTGATTAGCCGCGTTGATGTGAGACTTTCTCCTTTTTGTCTTCTCCACATAACCCCATCATTATATTCTATTCCACACATAGTGCTATATCCATGGCTCACGCTCATGTATTGCGTGAAGGTTGAAAAAGTTTGAGATTACTAAAGTATGAAACAATTGCTTGGCTTGTCATCGGGGTTGTGCATGATGAGAGCATTCTTGTGTGACGAAGATGGAGCATGACTAAACTATATGATTTTGTAGGGATGAACTTTCTTTGGCCATGTTATTTTGAGAAGACATAATTGCTTAGTTAGTATGCTTGAAGTATTATCGCTTTTATGTCAACATTAAAATTTTATCTAGAATTTTTCGGATCTGAATATTCATACCACAATTAAGAGGGTTACATTAAAAAATTATGCCATGTAGCATTCCGCATCAAAAATTCTGTTTTTATCATTTACCTACTCGAGGACGAGTAGGAATTAAGCTTGGGGATGCTTGATACGTCTCCAACGTATCTATAATTTTTTATTGCTTCATGCTATATTATATTCTGTTTTGGATGATAATGGGCTTTGTTATATACTTTTATATTATTTTTGGGACTAACCTATTAACCGGAGGCCCAGCCCAAATTGCTGTTTTTTTGCCTATTTCAGAGTTTCGCAGAAAAAGAATATCAAACAGATTCCAAACGGAATGAAACCTTCGGGAACGTGATTTTCGGAACGAACGTGATCCAGAGGACTTGGACCCTACGTCAAGAAAGCAACCAGGAGAGCATGATGCAGGGGGGGTGCGCCTACCCCCCTGGGCGTGCCCTCCACCCTCGTGGGGCCCACGTTGCTCTACCGACGTACTTCTTCCTCCTATATATACCTACGTACCCCCAAACCAACAGAAGCATCCACGAAAACCTAATTCCACCACGTTCCACCGCCGCAACCTTCTCTACCCGTGAGATCCCATCTTGGGGCCTTTTCCGGCGTCCTGCCAGAGGGGGCATTGATCATGGAGGGCTTCTACATCAACACCATAGCCTCTCCGATGATGTGTGAGTAGTTTACCTCCGACCTTCGGGTCCATAGTTATTAGCTAGATGGCTTCTTCTCTCTTTTTGGATCTCAATACAAAGTTCTCCACGATTCTCGTGGAGATCTATTCGATGTAATCTTCTTTTGCGGTGTTTTTGCTGAGACCGATGAATTGTGGGTTTATGATCAAGTTTATCTATGAACAATATTTGAATCTTCTCTGAATTCTTTTATGTATGATTGGTTATCTTTGCAAGTCTCTTCGAATTATCAGTTTGGCTTGGCCTACTAGATTGATCTTTTTTGCAATGGGAGAAGTGCTTAGCTTTGGGTTCAATCTTGCAGTGTCCTTTCCCAGTGACAGCAGGGGCAGCAAGGCACGTATTGTATTGTTGCCATCGAGGGTAACAAGATGGGGTTTATATCATATTGCATGAGTTTATCCCTCTACATCATGTAATCTTATTTAAAGGGCTACTCTATTCTTTTGAACTTAATACTCTAGATGCATGCTGGATAGCGGTCGATGTGTGGAGTAATAGTAGTAGATGCAGGCAGGAGTCGGTCTACTTGTCACGGACGTGATGCCTATATACGTGATCATACCTAGATATTATCATAACTATGCTCAATTCTATCATTTGCTCGACAGTAATTTGTTCACCCACCGTAATACTTATGCTCTTGAGAGAAGCCCCTAGTGAAACCTATGGCCCCCGGGTCTATTTTCCATCATATTAATCTTCCAACACTTAGTTATTTCTTTTGCCTTTTATTTTACTTTGCATCTTTATTTCTCTTTATCATAAAAATACCAAAAATATTATCTTATCATATCTATCAGATCTCACTCTCGTAAGTGATCGTGAAGGGATTGACAACCCCTTTATCGTGTTGGTTGCAAGGTTCTTATTTGTTTGTGTAGGTGCGAGGGACTCGTGCGTGATCTCCTACTGGATTGATACCTTGGTTCTCAAAAATTGAGGGAAATACTTACGCTACTTTACTGCATCATCCTTTCCTCTTCAAGGGAAAACCAATGCAGTGCTCAAGAGGTAGCACTCTCACACGCCTTCTCTCTATCTCCGCCCTTCCAATCTCGAGCTCCAGCGCCCAAGTTCTCATCTTCTTTCCACTCGAGCTAGCACTCAACCATGTCCGGATCCGGAGGTCAGGGCAAGTGGATGGTCTCCTCCGCCAAGGAGGAGGACATTACTGAGCTTCGGGCGGCCGGATACTTGGCGAAGGAAATCGCCCACCGTCTGCCGGCCGAGGGACAAGTCGTCCCCACGCCGAAGCTCAACGAGAGGGTGGTATTCATCCCTCATTTCTTCCATGGACTAGGGTTCCCACTCCACCCTTTCGTCCGCGGGCTGATGTATTATTACGGAATAGATTTCCACGATCTGTCCTCGAACTCCTTCCTCAACATCTCGACATTTATCGTCGTGTGTGAAGCTTTCCTCCGCATTCAACCCCACTTCGGGCTGTGGCTCAAAGTCTTCAACGTGAAGCCGAAGGTGGTGGATGGCCAGCACGCGGAGTGCGGAGGAGCCATGGTGAGTAAGCTGTCCAACGTCTCCTGGCCGAAAGGCACTTTTGTGGATACAGTAAAGGAGTGGCAGAAACAGTGGTTCTACATCACAGAACCCCGCGGCACCACCTGGGTCGCAGCTGCCGAATTCTGCTCCGGTGCTCCCATGCGACTCATCTCCTGGTTCGATAAGAGTCCAGACTGGTGTTCGCCCGATGAGCTGATAGCACTGCAGACGCGCGTTCAAAGCATGATAGCCAAGAACGTCAAGCTTGTCGATGTAATCCAGGTGATGCTAGTTCGCCGGATCCTCCCGTGCCAGCGCAGAAGTCGCCCTCTGTGGGAGTTTAATCCGAAGAAGCACCAAACCCTGGTGAGGCTCTTGAAACCACTCACGAAGGTGCCTGGAAGTTTCTCTTTAAGGGCAACGAGAAACCACCGGCCACAGATTCAGACCGTGGGCACGACAGTAAACACCTCGCCGGCGAGATATGTTATTTTTAACCTATCCCCTACTTGTTTGTTTCGAGGATGATGTCTGAGCTTTTATCATTGCTTTTTCAAGACTGGATGGAGAGGGCGAAGCGGATCCAGTGTTCGGCTCCGCTGCCTGAAGAACCGGTCATCCCGCGTCTAGCGAAGCTCCTGGTGCTGGCACCCTATAAGGCACCGGAGAAGAAGGCCAAGAAGAAGGCCAAGGGGGCCAAAAGTGGCCCCCGTCGCAAGGGCGCTTCGGACGTGACGTCCGAAGACAAAGAAGCCCATTCCTCTATCCCTGAGGACGACGACGAGGAAGAGGAGGAGGAGGAGGAGAAGAACCCTCCCCCTGAGGAGGGAAAGAAGAAAAGGGGGGCTTCCACGAATCTGGAGGCGGGAACGCCCAAGAAGGGGAAGGGCGCCCTTGCGGTCAACACCGCGTGGGACGTTGACAGCAGTCTGGAGCGACGCCCCCGCACTAAACCTCGGGCTGCATCGTAAGTACCATGACTCGCGCATACCCGTATACCCGGCCTCTCCTTTTTATTGTTTTGACATGGTTAATTGTGCTATTGCAGTCTGGCCCGCGACAACATCCAGTGATCCTCATCTGGAGGTTCATTGGATCCGGCGGAAATGGCCAGCATGTCACCGCCGACCGCTTATTCCCCCGAGGCTAAGGACGACACCGAAGTGTTGTCCCGGAGGGCCGCTTTGAGCCGGGGAGGGGCCCAGGACGCTGTCCATGAGGCGCTGCAAGGCGAGACCTCTGCTGCCGGACACATGGGGGGGCAGATCCCCATGGAGACTGGCAAGGAGGGACGTATTCAGTTCGACCCTCCGCCGAATACGATGCCGGGAACCGACACGGCTCCGAAATCCGGCGCGTACCTTCCTTCGAAGGAGGGGGGTGCACCAATTCCACCGATGGCCCCTGTCCATCCAGGGGCACCGGATAACCTAATGGAGGTGCTACGAGGTGCCTCCATTGTGGACGAGCACCGTGTCCTTATGGGTATGGTGATCGAGAAGGTTCAGTTCGTGAAGAGCGGACTAAATGAGGCCTGCAACAATCTGTTGACAAGTTTTGAGGTAAGTCACGTAGAGAGAGAACACCCCGTGCTGACAGTAGCCCCTGAGACACTGTCCAGTGTTCGGAAAGAAAGGCCGGACAGAGGATCAATCCTTTGTAGGATACTAGCTTGATATGTATGAATAAGCAGGCGTCGCTGTTGGCCGCGACCTCGCATCCTGCTGAAGTCTCCGAACTGAAGCAGAGGTTGGAGCGGACCGAGAACGAGCTCGGCGAGGTGAAGATTCAGCTCTAGGAGAAGCAAGGTGAGTAACGACTTGCTGTGTATTCGGAAAGAATAAGTTGTGAGTATTGACCGGAGTGTCATAATATGTGTAGGGGCGGCGACCGAGGTTGAGGCCCTGAAAAATGCCCTGGCCGAAGCCGAGGGGAAGGCTGTCCAGCAGCAAGCCACCCATAAGAAGCTCAAGGCCCGGGTCAACGAGGTCCAGCAGGAGCTCCATGACGCGGTGAACAAGTGCGAAGCCTTGGAGCGCGAGGCGTTGGTTCAAGAGACCGAACTTACCAAGGCTCGCCAGAGCGTGGAGGCCGCTCGAAATGAGGCCCGGGACGCTCTCTAGGAGATCCAGGAGGCCAAGGAGATTGCAGCGGGTAAGGCTTTTAACATGCAAAGCAAGTATGCGGAGAGGAAGTACCTTTTACTAACCCGGATTCGGAGTTGCCCAGGGGCTTTTGCGGATCTACCACGCAGCGTGTCCGATGCTGCGGAGTTCTTCCAAGCCAAAGAAGGGAATTCCACGGAGAAGCTATTCTGGTCGCAGTATGTTGTGCCAGAACATCCGGTGCCCTTTGCCGATCAACTGAAACAGCTGGTCGAGCTGCACAGAGTGGCCGAACTGGCCATGAAGGATTTAATAATCCGGCTGTGGCCAGCCGAAGCTATACCTAGCAGTTATTTTGGCCTCGTGAAGCGGGTGGTGGAGGTCTGTCCGCGGCTAGACATCGTCAAGCGATCAGTCTACATCGAAGGTGCCCGCATGGCCTTCGCCTGTTGCAAGATGTGGTGGGCGAAGATGGACGCCGTCGAGGTGGCCAGGGGGCCGCCAGAGGGCAAGGAGCACCGCCCACCCGAGCGATATTTTGCGGATGTCCTAGAGGGGTCTCGACTTGCAGCAGCGCAGTGCGGGCAGGACATTATTTTTGAATGAATACATTCGTGTTTTGTCTTTGCCTTGTATGATAAAAACAAAGCCGGTTTGTAATATAATGTTTGTTATGTTTTAATTGTTTCCTCCTGTGCGGCCGTGTTGTATGGAATCTGAGGGTTGGCTAGTCGTCGGCTTCTGCCCTCACGTAGGTACTACGGAGGTGTTCGGGATGGAATCTAAACAATCTTGATCCAAATATATGGTCCTTGAAGGAGTTGTTTAGCGCAACGAACCAGGCAATCAGACTATGCGGCTTAAACGCCCTCACTTAGCCATGGGAGTTTTATAATAAAACATGGGCGCAGCCCCTGGTACACAAACCAGAGTGCTGTCAGCATCTGATCGGGAAGTACCGATCCTTCGCGTAATGCGGAAAAAATCTCCAGCGATTTGTAACCTCCGAACAGCTGACCAGCTCTCGCCGCATCATGACAGTCAGTTTTCGGCTTTCTCTACTGAGGTGCTCATCCGGTTTAGACCAGGGCACAATCGCAATAGTTCTCCCTTTACTACCCTAGCCGATGTAGCGGAACGTAGGGTAGCAAGCACAGGAGCCGGGCAACCCAACTATTGACCAAAGACATGATTCGGAGCCAATGCATATAATGTTAAATTCGGGGTGCCGAACTTATCGATAAGAGGTGTTCGGACTTTGTTGCCGCATTATGGGGCGATGGGGAGCCCCTGGCAAATATGAAACATACCAAAGTGTACGGGTGCGAGAAGATAAGTAGTTAATGGCAAAGGAAAACAGAAAGAGAGCAGAGGTAGTATCTGGGGCCCTTTGACTTGGGCCATGAACTTTTTCCATTATAGTTGGGTTACTGCGTCAAAGCTCATTTATACAAATAGTGTGATAAGCAACCGGTTATTTAACATGCCATAACCAAAGGAGAGCTGCATTTGGGTACTGAAAACAGGTAGAGTAATCGTTGGATTGTCCTCTAGAGCTTCCCCTGTATGCCTGTGCTTTGTGCCAATCTGGTGTACTTGTCCTTTGACAGGACCAGTAATCAGGCCATCGAAGGAGGCTGTATAAAAGAGACCTGAAAAAAAGGAAAAAAGGAAATAATAAAGATACAAGTGAGTCCGGGATCGGTGTAGCCGAACTGTGGACTACAAGCTAGCTGTGCCTCCGTCGATGCCCATGGGATTTTGAGTGCGTAATTATGTACGCGTGGTACGAATGCCGCTATCTCATCGGGACTGGGACGGAGGCCGAATTGCTAATCGAGCTCTTGACGAGCCGAGCTGTCCTGTTGCAGTGTGGTCCGGACCCTCTTAGTGATGTCCAAGGGCTCGGCAGCCGGATTATAGTTCTGCTTGAGAAGGCCGCTCTGTACCTCTGCTGCTAGGGCGGCTGTGTGCTCCTCTGTACAGAGGGAGCGTTCGGTGTTTCCGTTGACTGTTATGATGCCGCGTGGACCGGGCATCTTGAGCTTGAGATAAGCATAGTGTGGCACCGCATTGAATCTAGCAAACGAGGTTCGTCCGAGCAGTGCGTGGTAGCCGCTGCGGAAGGGGACGATATCGAAGATTAGCTCTTCGCTTCGGAAGTTGTGCGGGGAACCGAAGACCACTTCCAGCATGATTGAGCCCGTACAACGGGCCTCTACGCCTGGTATGACTCCTTTAAAGGTATTCTTTGTGGGCTTGATTCGTGAGGGATTAATGCCCATTTTGCGCACTGTATACTGACAGAGCAGGTTGAGGCTGCTACCACCGTCCATTAGAACTCGTGTTAGGTGAAATCCGTCGATGATTGGGTCGAGGACCAGTGCGGCCGAACCGCCATGGCGGATACTAGTTGGATGATCTCGACGATCGAAGGTGATCGGGAATGACGACCACAGATTGAATTTTGGGGCGACTAGCTCTACCGCGTAGACATCCCAGAGTGCGCGCTTGCGCTCCCTTTTGGGGATGTGTGTAGCATATATCATGTTCACCGTTTTGACTTGAGGGGGAAATTTCTTCTGCCCCCTAGTGTTCGGCTGCCGGGGCTCTTCGTCATCGTCCTCACTTTGTGATCCCTTTTCCTTGTTCTCAGCATCTAACTTGCCAGCCTGTTTAGAAACCCAACAATCTCTGTTGGTATGATTGGCTTGTTTGTCTGGGGTGCCATGTATCTGGCACGGACGGTCGAGTATGCGGTCCAAGCTGGATGGTCCCTCACTATTCATTTTGTAGGGCTTCTTCCGCTGGCCGGACTTGGAGCCGCTAAATCCGGCGTTAACTGTAGTGTCATTGGTGTTACTGCCATTGCTTCGGCGTTTGTGTCTATTGCGCCGGAGGTTGCCGGTGCTGTTTTTGGCCTCGGAGGGGCCTGCCTTGCTGGCTGTGTTTTTGCTACGAGCCAGCCAGCTATCCTCACCCGCGCAAAAGCGGGTCATGAGTGCCGTGAGGGCTGCCATGGATTTAGGCTTTTCTTGGCCGAGGTGGCGGGCGAGCCATTCGTCACAGATGCTGTGTTTGAAGGCCGCTAGGGCTTCGGCATCCGCACAGTCAACGATCTGGTTCTTTTTGGTTAGGAACCTAGTCCAGAATTTTCTGGCTGATTCTCCAGGTTGTTGAACTATATGACTTAAGTCATCGGCGTCTGGTGGCCGGACATAAGTACCTTGGAAGTTGTCAAGAAAAGCTTCTTCCAAGTCCTCCCAGCTGCCGATGGAATTTTCAGGCAGGCTATTTAACCAGTGTCTAGCTGGCCCTTTTAGCTTTAGTGGGAGGTATTTGATGGCGTGGAGATCGTCTCCTCGGGCCATATGGATGTGGAGCATAAAATCCTCGATCCATACTGCGGGATCGGTTGTTCCGTCGTATGATTCAATATTGACGGGCTTGAACCCCTCGGGGAATTCATGACCCATTACTTCATCTGTGAAGCATAGAGGGTGTGCAGCGCCTCTATATCGGGCCGCGTCGCGGCGCACCTCTGATGAAGTCCGCCTGCGGTTATCGGCTCGGGCGTGACTAGGTTTGTCATGTCCGAATAGGTAGCCGTCATCGCGAGTTGAAAAGCGTCCTCGCGATCCGTAGATTGATTTGGTGTATCCTGCTCTACTGTCCAGGTCATGCCGAAGGTCGTATGTATAGTCCCGAGTTGTTTTGTCTCTGTTTTTACAAGGCGGTGGGGCGGGGTGCTGTTCGGCCTAAGTTGCCGTTTTATCCCGACCGCGGGGTGGTCGGTCTGCTGCACTATCCCGACCACGTGGTGGTCGTTCTGCATTGCGCGAGGGAGGTATGGGCTCCGGTGCCTCCTCATCGAACTGAGATAGCAGTCTGCGCTTCGGGTAACTCTTGGCTGGACGCTTGAGGCCATATTCTTTGGCTGCCAAGACATCAGTCCATCTGTCAATGAGTAGGTCTTGATTAGCTTGAAGCTGCTGCTGCTTCTTCTTCAGACTTCTAGCAGTAGCTATTAGCTAGCGCTTGAAGCGCTCCTGCTCGAGGGGTGCCTCAAGCACGATGAAATCCTCATTGCCAAGGCTCTCCTCATCCTCGGAGAGTGGACGACAACTGTCGTCATCCGGGTCGTTGGGCATGGCCTGTTTATCAGGGTTAACTTGCCCGTTGTCTTGTTCCTCCTGTTCGGATGTTGCTCCAACAGGGTCTTCATTGTTTTCGGTGTCGTCCGGAGTACTATTTTCTCTGGTGCCAGTGTTGCTATCTTTTGAGCGACGTGACTTAGAACGGCGTTTAGGGCGCCGGGGCTTGGACTGTGTCTCAGGAGGTTTATTCGCAACTGGATCTTCTTTGTCATCGTCGCTAGCTTTTTTAGGTGTGTCAACCATGCACACATCATACGAAGAGGTGGTCGTCCAACGTCCAGTGAATGGCGGGTCTTGGCCTTGCTCCTTGTCGGCATCGTCGTCCATACCGTCGATGTCTTCGGAGCCATAATCAAGCACGTCGGTTAAGTCCTCGACAGTGGCTATGAAGTGGGTGGCGGGTGGGAAGCGAAATTCTCCATCATCAGCCTCTAGTTCGAACCAGACATAGTTCGGCTGTGAGTCCCCCGCCAAGGACAGGTTTTTTTAATAAATTAGCACATCGCCCAAGCGCGAGTGTTGGAAGACGTCTGCGGCGCTGAACTCGAAGATCGATGACCGATCCAGCTCGGTGTCCGCAGGCGTACGCGGTTCGGAACTTATAGCCGGTAACGAGTCCGGAATTCCGTTGACGTAGATATTCCCAAGTGTTGGGTCTGTGTGCGGCTCCAACGCCGCGGACTCTGTGGCTTCGGATGGCGCGATCTGCTCCGGATCTAAGGCTGTGGCAGTTATAGGAACCATCTCCTGAATATGGTCCGATGACAGATTTAAGTTATGTTCATCGGAGCGAGGGGGAGCGATCGCCGCGGTCTCAAATCCATTGAAGATCAAGTCTCCACGGATGTCCGGGGAGACTGAAGCTCCCTCTTCGAAAGACGAAGGGGAAGGAGAAGGTGATATCCCTTCCCCTCATGGGAGGAAAAGGACTGCATCCGAACACTTGGAGGTGGAAGCACCCAAGAGAGGGAAGCTATCCCTACCATATGGTGCGGGTTCCGAAGCCGATGTCGTTGCAAGGCACCTCTCTAGGGACAAGCCCCTTGCCGAATCATAAGTAAACAAGGATGCTCTAGACATATCCCGTTCTTTTCGGGTTGCAGGGGTAACATTTAAACTGTATGCTTGCACTTCGGCCCACAGTCCACCCCGACAGTCCTCCTCATCAGGGGACTTATCTCTGGGGATGATGGAAAGTGAGACGCCTTCTCATGCTTCCTCGCCTCTTAGGGCGGACGACTTCGAGGTGTCATCTCAGAGAATCTCCCCTGACCATCAAGCGGCATGGGGGACAATGAAAACAACGCCCGAGAGTGGTACTTCGATCATCAAGGGTCCAGGGGGCGCACCCCCTACGGGGGCCAGCAATGAAGGCCCCGAACTATCCGGCTTACAGCCGAAGACGACTCTAGGGTCGAGCCGATGTACCCATTTGAAGGGAATGCATACTCCCGCAGCAGCCTCCAGGAATCCGGAGGTGCCGGATACTCTGGTAAGCACATTACAAAGTGTGTCCATCTTAGAGGAACATCGTACCTTAATGGGTACGGTAGTTGAAAGGGTTCTGTCCATGAGAAGCGGATTGAATGAAGCTTTCATTGGCATGTTGAAAGGCTTCGAGGTATGCAATGTAATAGCTTAACTATTTTTACATGCACAATGCGCCCATGTATAGATAACAGCCCCTGAGGCTCTGGTCGACTTCCACAGGGAGGCAATCAGAGGATCAAAAAGATATGCTCAGGAAGTAACCAAATTAATTTGAACACAGGCTATTACGTCCATGGCGACCGCCCAAGCTAGGGAAGTTGCAGATCTAAAGCAGAAACTTGAGTTAGCGGATCAGGACATCACTCTTATTAACAGGCGGCTCAATGAGGCACAAGGTATGTGTTGGGGCAGCTTGTTTATGCATGTATACTAGTATGAGCACGGGGCTGAAAATCATATATTGTGACATGCATAACTATAGATGGTGCTGCGCGGTTGAGACCCTTCGGGCTGAACTTGCCCGGGCCAAGGAGCAGGCCAGAGTGAGCCACACGGCTGCCAAGAAGGCGGCTGTGGATTTAAAGGACGAACAGGCCGCTCAGCGCCAGTGCCAGGAGAGAATATCTACCATGGAGCAGGAGCTGAAGGATGCCACTAGCAGGTGAAAATCTCTCGAGGAGGATAACCAAGCCAAGGCAGCCAAACTCGACAAGGCCTTACTAGAGGCGAAAGAAGCGTGATCCGAATCTAGAGCGGCTCGGGAGGAGATCCGACAGGCTGGGGAGATAACGGCCGGTAAGCCCTTTCTTTTACAGACTAAGTTTGGCGACCCAAAGTATGCTCTACTTAACCAAATGTGGAGTTCTTCAGACGTGTTCTTGGATATGCCGAAGAGTGTTTCAGATGCGATGCAGTTCTTCCAAGCACAGGAAGGACGTGCTGCGGAGAGGCTTTTCTGGTCGCAATTCAACGTGGCAAGGCGTCCGGCGCTGCTGAACGAATAGATGGCCCAGTGGGTTGAGCTACACAACATGTCTGGTGCTGCCATAAAGGACGTCGTGGTTCGGGTATGGCCAGCCGAACCCGTTCCGAGCAGCTATTTCAGTTTGGTGCAGCGGCTTGTCGATGCAGTGCCGCGTATTGACGCCTTCAAGAGGTCGGTGTGCATAGAAGGTGCCCGGATGGCCTACGCCCGTGTCAAGATGTACTGGGCAAAGATGAAGGCCACCGATGTTGCCACCAAGGGTCCGCCTGGAGGCAAGGACCATCGCACGCCGGAGCATTATTTGGAGGACGTCCTCGAGGGTGCACGCTTGATAGAGGGTGAGTGCTCGAAGGATATTATATTTGAATAAATGTACCGGAATTGTGAAAACAATATTATGATACGTTAAAGCTGTGTTATATACCTTTGCCATTATTTCCTCCTGTGCGGCCGTTTCTTATAACCTGAAAGTTTGCCAGTCGTCGGCTTCGGCCCCCTCACATATAATACGGGGGGTGTTCGGAATAGCACCTGATCACTCTTGACCCAATGTCTTGGTCCGAAACGGAGGTGTCAGTGTGGCGAACTAGGCAATCGGACTATAGGGCTTTAACACCTTCACTTAGCCATAGGAGTTTTACGGTGGGTCTACGATGTAGCCCCTGGTATGTACGCAGTTATCCAAATATGATTGCGTTACATAGGTGACCAAAAATGGTCCTTCGTGTAATACGGAAGAAATCGCAAAAGATTCTGATAAGTCACCGAGTGGTTGACCAGCTCTCGCCGCATCATGACAGTCAATTTTTGGCTTTCTCTACTGAGGTGTTTGACCAGGTGAACCGGAACACAATCGCAGTAGTTCTCCCTTTACTACCCTAACAGATAAGACGGAACCTAGGGTAGCAAGCACAGGAGCCGGGCAACCCAACTATTGACCAAAGACATGATTCGGACCCGATGCATATAATGCCAAACTCGTGACGCCGAAGTATGCTATAGAGTTGTTCGGACTTTTTCGGCAAAAATATGTTGCCGTATCAAGCCCCTGGCGATTTGTGCCGAGGTGTCTGCGTGAAACAACCGAAGAAGCAAGCTACGTTTGTATGCGGAACAGCAAATACTGAAGACGGATTATGTTCACTAAAATCTGATTGATACGTCGAACGTAATCTTATAGATTATGACACCACCACCCAAGCCATTTTACGTGCCAGGGGTTGAGGGCTGAGGAAAAAGGCTCTGTACAGGTTTCAAATAGAGTTTTTGGTCGACAAAAAATCTTTTGGACCTCCTGTCGCACTTCTGCGCTGCCTATGCTTCCGCGAAAAGGCTTCCTTAAAGGGAGCAATCCCCGGTTATTTGTAGGAAAGCCGGGCTCATAAAGAGTCCTTTCAGGTCCATAGGACGGACATGTATTGATTCACCTATGGCAAAACGGTAAGAAAATAGTTAGAAAAAAGAGAAAAAGCTAAAGTACGAACGAACCGCTTTGTAGGCCTGTCCGTATTGTGCCTCCGCCGATGACCAAGGTATTTTGAGTGCATAATTATGTATGCGCGGTGCAAACTCCGCGGGTATAAGAGGCAAACGACGGAGGTGGAGCTGCTAATTCAGCTCTAAAATTCACCAGTCCTGTGTAGTAGAGGCCGGCGGTTTAATGGCCGATGAGATATGCGGCTTGTGGAGGCCGCTTTGTGCCTTGGCTGTGATTGCCATAGTGAGTGCGGACCGTTATGGTGCCGCGTGGACCGGGCATCTTAAGCTTTAGATAGGCGTAGTTTTGGACCGCATTGAAACGAGCAAAAGCGGTCCGCCCGAGCAGTGCGTGCTAGCCAATGCGGAATGGGACAATATCGAAGATCAAGTCTTCGCGTCGAAAGTTTTTTGGTGAACCAAAAACAAATTCCAGTGAGATCGAGCCTATGCCATCAGCTTCTACGCCGGGTATTACTCCCTTGAAGGTAGTTGTGGTGGGCTTGATCCTTGAAGGGTCAATGCCCATTTTGCGGATAGTGTCTTGATAGAGTAAATTGAGGCTACTATCGTCGTCCATGAGGACACGCGTGAGATGGAATCCGCCGATAATTGGATCAAGGACTAGAGCTTCCGAACCTCCATGACGGGTACTGGTTGGGTGGTCCTTGTGATCAAAAGTGATAGAGCATGCCACCCACGGGTTGAATTTTGGGGCGTCCGGCTTTATGGCATGGTCGTCTCGTAGTTCGTGGTTGCGCTCCCTTTCAGAGGTATGCGTCACGTATATCATGTTTACTGTTTTTACTTCGATGGAAATTGCTTCTGTCCCCCGGTGCTCGGTAGGCGAGCCTACTCTTCTTCACTGTCACTGGGCGGCCCCCTCCCTTTGTGTTCGGCATTGAGCTTGCCGGCTTGTTTGAAAACCCAACAATTTCTATTGGTATGGTTGGCATGTTTGTCGGGGCTGCCATGGATCTGACAGGGCCGATCCAGTATCTTGTCTAGACTGGATGGACCATCTCTGTTTGCCTTAAATGGCTTCTTCCGTTGACCGGTTTTGGAGCCACTAAATCCGGTGTTGTCACATCCCTAGTTCTGGTATGACCTAGGCTAGCTTTCATGTGAGCATCATGTTTAAATTTCAAATGAATTTGAATTGAGGTTAGTTGAAACCCTCAGAAATCATTTCAGAAATAATCAACATTAAAATCTCATCAAAGAAGTCCAAGAAAATGTGCCTGTTTTCCTCTGAAAATATTGGCAAGAGGTAAAATTCAAACCAATATTTTTGGAAGCTCAGAGATATTTATTTTGGGACTTTGAAATTAAATCAATATGTATTTGAGTTTTGGATTATATTCATTTTATATAGAATATAATTCAAAAGTCCCTAAAGTTATTTATGTGCCTTTGGAGAAGTCCATAATGGCTACATAAAAATATTCAGAAGGTTTTGCCATGTTATGAATTTCTTTTGAATTTGAATCAGTGGCAAAATGAATAAATAAAAAGAAAACATAACAGAAATTAAACCAGAAAAACAAAACTCACCTGGGCATCTTACCTGTAGCAGCAGCCCACCTGGCAAGGCCATCTGGCGGCCCAGCCCACCAGGGGCACATCCGTCTTCTTCCCCGTGCCAGCGCATGAAGCAGCTCGGTGCCGAGCGCCGACGCCGCGCCTGGCCACCTCCTGCCTGGTTGCCTCCCTCCCCAATCCCCTGGACGATGCCACGCACCCTTCCTGGTCTCTCTCTCTCACTCTTGACCTCGTTCTCCCTCCCCTGGCGCCCTCTCCCTCTCCTCCCCGAGCGCACCAGAGAGCGCCGACGAGCACCACCGCAGCCACCGCGCACGCCTCGGCTCGCCGTCCGGTCCCCTAGCTCCGCCTCGATGCCGTGGAGCCGCAAGCTAAAGCATGCAACCGCAGGAGCTCCTGCAATGCCGCCATCGCCGTTGTCTTCAACCTCCAGAGCCCGAGATCGCCGGCAACGTCACGTTGCCGTCCGGCCTCACCCGAGCTCGCTGGTGCCTCCATATGACGCGGGGTGAGCCCCTCTTTGTTTCGCCGCTATCCCCATCGCCCCGCATGCCCTCTAGCGTGAACCCCACACCCACTCGAGATCCTGCCTCCGCGGAAGTGGTCGCCGCCACCGAACCCGACCACCGCAGCTCCGGCCACCATCACCACTCAACGCGGACGAGCGCCCGCTACGCATAGGTGCTCTCTGCTGTCCATTTGACCACCGGAGCATGAAACCCGTGCCTCACCACCGCGTTTGGCCTCGCCGGCGGCTAGACGCCGGTGAGTTTGACCCTGCTGACCGGAGGTTTGACCTCCCGGGGTCAATGACATGTGGGCCCAGGCCCCTAACTAATTTAGGCTTAGTATTAGCTTAGTGTTCGGGTTTGACATGGATGGGCCCTGTTAACTCGCTGACATCACAGTGACGTAGTGCTGATGCAATAAAGCATTTTCTGGATTTAGCTTATTTTAAATAACCAGGAAATTCCAGAAAATGTTATAAACTTCAGAAAATCATAGAAAATAATCTATAACTCAGAATGAAACAAATTATATATGAAGAATGATTAGAAAAATCCAATCTATCCATTGGTACTAGTGTCATGCATGATAAAGCAACTTAACCTTGATGTTTAAATCAAAACATGATAATGTCATTTTAAATGCTTGATATGGAGTTTGCATATGAACCCTTGGTTCATATGGACTTCATTTAAATTGTTGCTAGCTGCATTAGCTCAAATCACAACATATTGCCATGTCACATTCATGCATCATATTGTTGCATTGCATTGAATGTGTTCTCTCTTGTTTGCCGATAATTGTTCCCCCTTAGTAGACGTGGTTCCGATGATGAGATTGATGACACCGATGAAGAGCTATACTATCTTCAGAAGTGCCAGGCAAGCAAAACCCCCTTGTTCATTCCGATACAATCCCACTCTCTCGCTCCTACTCTCTTTTACTGCATTAGGACAACAACGTTTCAACTATTACATGCTGCGGTAGTTGAACCCCTTTCCTCTGCATGACTTGTCATTGCCACAGTAAATAGATGAAACCCACTAGCATGAGTAGGAGTTGTTTGAGCCCTGATGTGTCTACTCATTCATGCTTGTTTGTCATGCCTGCTATTGCTTAGAGTTCTGTCAGGTCTGATTCATCGGGGATGAGTTGGAAAGTTGTGAACATGTCATACTGTTGACAGCTAAGTGTGTGAACATGATTTGGTAAAGGTAGCGCTGAGAGGCCATGTAGGAGTACATGGTGGGTTGTCTCATTGAAACCGTCCTCAGGAACCGAGTTCTGTGTTTGTGATCCATGAACAGTTACTACCACACATTGGGTTCCGGTAACTCGACCCCTCTCGGCTTATTAATCAACTCGATCTTTGTCCACGAGTTGCAACTAGTTTCTGGTGTTTGTAGGTAGTGTTAGTAGTTTACCAAGTGGCACCCGGTACAGGTGGGCTTGGGACAGACTAGGCACCATGGCCGGGTATACCAAGCGTCGCCCGTTTGGTAGGCTTGGGGACACTGTACACATCGTTTGGGGCCGTGAGCAACACCCTGGCCGGATTTCCTTGCGGATGGAACCCGAATAGGTGATAAACCTTGACTAGAGACTTGTATGGTTAGTCAGGTCATGGCCGACTCCCTCGCCAGGCTTCCGCTTGAAGGTTGCCGAGATACACGACGTGGACATGGTGGTAAGTGGCGAAAGCGTGTGTGAAGAAGTACACCCCTGCAGGGTTAACATCATCTATTCGAATAGCCGCGTCTGCGGTAAAGGACTTCTGGGTTGCCTGTACAGTTCATAGACAAGTGAAAGTGGATACTCTAAAATGCGCAAGATAAGTGCGAGTGCTATGGATGGCCTTCTCGTAGGGAGACGGGAGCGGATCCTTAGTGGTGTATTGATATGGTGAATATGTGGACTCGTGTGTGCCACCTCAAAAGAGTTACTTGCAGTCGTAGTACATGATAGCAACGGAGCCAAACCTGGCTTGCTGCAGTTAAACTCCACCACCCCCTTGTTGATACTGATGCATATGTAGCTAGTTCTGATGTAAGTCTTGCTGGGTACATTTGTACTCACGTTTGCTTAAATTATGTTTTTGTAGAGAGACTTCAGTCTCACTAGTAGTTCCGCGTGGACTTCGACGTTTAGCTTGTTACCTCAGCTACGATCTTGTGCCCTCAGCAGGATCTTGTAGATAGTCAGGCTTCTCAGCCTTTTCATTTGTAGTTGTCTGTACTCAGACAAGTTAAGCTTCCGCTTGTGCTTGTGCTTGTATGACTTGAATGCTGGGTCATCAGACCCATGTTTGTAATATCTGGCTCTTCGGAGCCTAATGAATAAATACTTTGAGCTGTAGAGTTTTGTTGTGATGCCATGTTGTATTTGCCCATATCGAGCATATTGTGTGTATGATTTGAAATGCTTGGTATGTGTGGGATCCGATAACCTAGTTGTTTATCCTTGGTAGCCTCTCTTACCGGGAAATGTCTCCTAGTGCTTCCACTGAGCCATGGTAGCTTGCTACTGCTCCAGAACACTTAGGCTGGCCGGCATGTGTCCTTCCTTGTTCCTATGTCTGTCCCTTCGGGGAAATGTCACGCGGTGTCTATCTAAGTCGTGTTAGCCCAGCTGCTACAGCCCGGATTCACTAGCTGATGACCGACACGTTCGTTGCTGGGTCATGTATGCCTGTCCCTGTAAGTTAGTGCCACTTTGGGTTTACGACTAGTCATGTCGGCCCGGGTTCTCTGTCGTATGGATGCTAGTGACACTATCATATACGTGAGCCAAAAGGCGCAAACGGTCCCCGGCCAGGTAAGGTGGCACCCGTGAGAATACCGTGTGTGAGGCTGCAAAGTGATATGATGTGTTACATGCTAGATCGGTGTGACTTAGGATCGGGGTCCTGACAGGTATTGACCATTGTGTCTTGGGTTCCTGCATTATTGTTGTGACGCTTGTCTTTATTGCGTCGTGGCTTGCCATGAGGTGCCAGGATCACTCGTGCTATTGCTTCTACGAGCGAGCCAGCTATCTCCTCCCGCGCAAAGGTGGGTCATTAGTGCGGTGAGAGCTGCCATGGACTTTGGCTTTTCTTGGCCAAGGTGGCGGGCGAGCCACTCGTCGTGGACGCTATGTTTAAAGGCCGCGAGTGCTTCGGCCTCCGGACAGTCGGCAATTTGGTTCTTTTTAATTAGGAACCAAGTCCAGAGTTTCCTGGCTGATTCTCTGGGCTGCTGGATGATGTGATTGAGGTCATCCGCGTCCGGAGGCCGGACATATGTACCTTGGAAATTGTCGCGAAAGGCGTCTTCGAAGTCTTCCCAGCTGCCAATGGAGTTCTCTGGGAGGCTGTTTAGCCACTGCCGAGCAGGTCCCTTTAACTTTAATGGGAGGTATTTAATGGCGTGGAGGTCATCACCGCGGGCCATGTGGATATGGAGAAGAAAATCCTCAATCCATACTGCGGGGTCAGTTGTTCCATCATATGATTCAATATTCATGGGTTTAAACCCTCCTAGGAATTCGTGCTCCATTACTTCATCAGTGAAGTAGAGGGGTGTGCGGCCCCTCTATATCGGGCCAAGTCGCGACGTAGCTCGGATGGAGTCCGTCTGCGGTTTTCGGCCGGACGTGGTTATGCTTGTCACGTCCGGCTAGATAACCGTCATCGCGTGCCGGGGTACGCCCTCGCGATCCGTAGATCGATCTGGTATGTCCTGCTCTATTTTCCAGGTCCTGCCGCAAGTCATATGTATATCCCAGAGCTGTTGTGTCTCTATCTTTACGGCGAGGTAGTATGGGCTGGTGTTCAGCTTGAATTGCCATTTTGTCCTGTCCACGTGGTGGTCGGTCAGCCGCGTTATGCGCTGATGGTACGGGCTCCAGTGCCTCGTCGTCGAATTGAGGTAGCAGCTTACGCCTGGGTAGCTTTTGGTTGGTCGTGCAAGGCCGTATTCCTCGGCTGCCAGGACATTAGTCCATCTGTCGTTGAGCATATCCCGTTCGGCTTGAAGCCGTTGCTGCTTCCTTTTCAGGCTCCTCGCGGTTGCGATGAGCTGTTGCCTAAAGCGTTCTTGCTCGAGGGGCTCCTCTGGCATGATGAAATCTTTGTCACCGGGGCTTGTGTCGTCTTTGAAGGGTGGCATGTAATTGCTGTCCTCCGAGTCCTCGCTTCCGACTGGCTCATCAGGGTTACCCTGCCCCTCCTCCCTATCATTATGTTCGGGTGTTGGTTCGATGGGGGCATCTGGGTCTTTGGCGTTCTCCTGAGTGTTATTGTCTCCATTGCCGGTATTGCTTTCCTTGTCGCGGCGTGATTTGGAACGGCGTCGCTGATGCCGCTTCTTTGGTGGTTTATCAGTGTTGTTGTCCTTGATTGGATCCTTACTGCCCTCACCGCCATCCTCTATTGGCGTATCTACCATGCATACGTTGAATGTGGAGGTGGCTGCCCAGCGTGTGCTATGCGGCGGGTTTTGACTTTGTTCATCTTCGACATCAATGTCCACACCATAGATGTCTTCCGAGTTACGGTCAAGCATGTCGGTAAGGTCCTCGACAGTGGCTATGAAGTGGTGGTGGGTGGGACGTAAAATTCCCCGCCCTCAGCCCCTAGTCCGGGCTGGGCGTAATTCGGACGTTGCTCCTTTCTGATGACAAGTGATCGCATTAGGCCCCGAGCCTCGCTTAAAGGCGAGGTTGGGCTAGGGAAAAGAGAGTCCGTGGAGTACGGCGGGAAGAAAATCCCTTGGCCGAGCTCGTGTAATGCGGACTCCGAGGGTTCGGGGCCAGTGTTCGGAGAAGAGTCCGGCTTCATGATGATTGCCGTTGATACTACTTCCTTGGGCTCTCCCATGCTAGGCTCAATGGCCGCAGAGAGTCCGGCGGGCTCGAGAATCCCGTCTTCGGACCCAATGATGTGCTCCGGATCTAAGGCCAGAGCGGGGGTTGGGGTTGCAAACCCTTGGAAGATCAAGTCTCCTTGGATATCAGCGACATGATCTAGGCTTCCAAAACAAATATGGTGATCTGCGGCATAGCTGTCGATCTGCTCTAGACGGCCAAGCGAGTTGGCCCGCAGTGCGAAGCCGCCGAACATAAAGTCTGGCCGAGGAGAAAGACCTCCCTCAGGACAGTATTGTTGTAGATGATGGATGGAGCCATCGAACCTTCTGGCGATGACACAGCGGATCTCTCTCAATGAAAGCACCAATGTCGGTGTCAAAACCGGCGGATCTCGGGTAGGGGGTCCCGAACTGTGCGTCTAAGGTCGATGGTAACAGGCGACGGGGAACACGATGTTTACCCAGGTTCGGGCCCTCTTGATGGAGGTAAACCCTACTTCCTGCTTGATTGATCTTGATGAATATGAGGATTACAAGAGTTGATCTACCACGAGATCGAAATGGCTAAACCCTAGATGTCTAGCCTATATGATTGTCATTGCCTCTACGGACTAAACCCTCCGGTTTATATAGACGCAGGAGGGGCCGAGGGTTGTACAGAGTCGGTTTACAGAGGAAGGAATCGTCATATCTGAACGCCAAGCTTGCCTTCCACGCAAAGGAGAGTCCCATCCGGACATGGGAGGAAGTCTTCTGTCTTGTATCTTCATGGCCCATCAGTCTGGCCCACGTCACGTAGCCCGGACGTCCGAGGACCCCTTAATCCAGGACTCCCTCAATTATTCCCACTCTATGTCAGCACAAAATTAATATGGAACCTGATGCTAAACCCATTGTTGATCACCAACGTTGGTTGAATCCAAAATAAAACATACAACTCATACCAATCTAGATCATCAATCAACCCAAAGACAAAAGATATCTACTCAAAACATCATAGGATGGCAACACATCATCGGATCATAATATGTGGCTTAAAGCACCATGTTCAATAGGGATCACAGCGGGGTGCGGGAGAGTGGACCGCGTAAAAGAGATGAGGATGGTGATGATGATGGTGATGTTGATGAAGACGATCACCGTGGCGATGATTCCCCTCCCAATGGCACTCCGGCGCCACCGGAAAAGAGGAGGAGAGGTTCTCCCCCTTGTGATTCCTCCTCCATGGCCTCCACCCTCTGGTCCTTGGCCTTCATGGTGATGATGGCCCCTCCGGGATCCTCCTCCATGGCAACCGGTGATGATGGCCCCCTCCGGTAGGGTGCCGGAGAGGGCCTAGATTGACTTCTCGTGGCTACAGAGGCTTGCGGCGGCGGAACTTCCGATCTAGGTTTCTTTCTGGAAGTTTGGGTATATATAGAAGAGTTTTGCATTGATTTCATGTCAGGGGGGTCTCCGGGCTGTCCACGAGGCAGGGGGGCGCCCCCCACCCTCGTGGGCAGCCCGGGACTCTTCTGGCCTGCTTCTGGTACTCCGTGGGCTTCTTCTGGTCCAAAAATGATCTCCGTCAAGTGGCACGTCAATTGGACTCCGTTTAGTTTTCCTTTTCTGCGATACTCTAAAACAAGGAGAAAACAGAAACTGGCACTAGGCTCTAGGTTAATAGGTTAGTCCCAAAAATCATATAAAATATCATATAAATGCATATAAAACATCCTATAAGGATAGTATAATAGCATGAATACTTCATAAATTATAGTTACGTTGGAGACGTATCAGGACCCTGTTCCGGCACCCTGCCGGAGGGGGGATCCCTCACCGGTGGCCATCTTCATCATCCCGGCGCTCTCCATGACGAGGAGGGAGTAGTTCACCCTCGGGGCTGAGGGTATGTACCAGTAGCTATGTGTTTGATCTCTCTCTCTCTCGTGTTCTTAAGGTGGTACGATCTTGATGTATCGCGAGCTTTGCTATTATAGTTGGATCTTATGATGTTTCTCCCCCCTCTACTCTCTTGTAATGGATTGAGTTTTCCCTTTGAAGTTATCTTATCGGATTGAGTCTTTAAGGATTTGAGAACACTTGATGTATGTCTTGCCGTGCTTATCTGTGGTGACAATGGGATATCACGTGATCCACTTGATGTATGTTTTGGTGATCAACTTGCGGGTTCCGCCCATGAACCTATGCATAGGGTTTGGCATACGTTTTCGTCTTGACTCTCCGGTAGAAACTTTGGGGCACTCTTTGAAGTTCTTTGTGTTGGTTGAATAGATGAATCTGAGATTGTGTGATGCATATCGTATAATCATACCCACGGATACTTGAGGTGACATTGGAGTATCTAGGTGACATTAGGGTTTTTGGTTGATTTGTGTCTTAAGGTGTTATTCTAGTACGAACTCTATGATAGATCGAACAGAAAGAATAGCTTCGTGTTATTTTACTACGGACTCTTGAATAGATCGATCAGAAAGGATAACTTTGAGGTGGTTTCGTACCCTACAATAATCTCTTCGTTTGTTCTCCGCTATTAGTGACTTTGGAGTGACTCATTGTTCATGTTGAGGGATAGTTATATGATCCAATTATGTTATTATTGTTGAGAGAACTTGCACTAGTGGAAGTATGAACCCTAGGCCTTGTTTCCTAGCATTGCAATACCGTTTGTGCTCACTTTTATCATTAGTTACCTTGCTGTTTTTATATTTTCAGATTACAAAAACCTATATCTACCATCCATATTGCACTTGTATCACCATCTCTTCGCCGAACTAGTGCACCTATACAATTTACTATTGTATTGGGTGTGTTGGGGACACAAGAGACTCTTTGTTATTTGGTTGCAGGGTTGTTTGAGAGAGACCATCTTCATCCTACACCTCCCACGGATTGATAAACCTTAGGTCATCCACTTGAGGGAAATTTGCTACTGTCCTACAAACCTATGCACTTGGAGTCCCAACAACGTCTACAAGGAGAAGGTTGCGTAGTAGACATCAGCGCCTCCCTCGTGACATTGGCTAGGTCCGAGGCCCTCCAGAAGAGAGCCCCGAGCCCAGCTTGAGGAGGGCGCCGGGCACGCCTTCCTACGCGAGGGAGGGAGGCGCCCCGGCTACGGGCGCAGATCCTGAGGTGGTGCCACTGGAGACACCGCCTCCCTGAGGCACTTGGTGGATTAGGTGCTTCTTCTTCTTGGGGATGGCCTCAGGAGGGTACACGATGCCTTCATTGTCGTGGTCTTCGACTGCTGCAGCTTGGATGCGCGCTCCAGGGAGCACACCGCGTCTCTTTCTTCGCAGGGGACCGTGATGACTCCGCTGCTTCCTGGCATCTTGAGGACGTTGTAACCATGGTGGCACTGCCATGAACTTGGCCAATGCTGGATACCCGAGGATGGCGTTGTACGGCAGATGGATGTGGGCGACATCGAAGTCAATGAGTGGGAGGGCGCCGGCGGTAGCCACGCACTTGAGATGGTCTGACGAGCTGAAGGTGATGGCGCACTTGGACCACCTGAGTGGGCGCGTGGCCTCGAGCCTGGGAAGAGCCGCATTCACCTCGTGAGCAAACTGCTTGAAGATGCGCTGGGAAGCTGGGGCCCGAGCACCGCCCAAGATGCAAGCGATAGTGCGCGGCTCCGGGAAGCCCCCAGCCCCCTCGTCCTGATGGTGGTCGTCGTTCCTTCTTGGCGGTGGCGGTAGCGGAGGGAGGCCAAGATTGCCCTAAGGACGGTCCTCACGAGGCTGGTCCTGCTAGTGGTCCTCGTGAGGCCGGTCGCGCCACTCCTGACGGGTGCCGCGGTCGTCCTAGCGTCCTCCACTTCGTCCTCCTCATCGGTCGTAGCCCCGTTCGTTGCGCTCGGGGCGTCGACCGAAGCGTCCATCTCGAATGGCCCTGAGCTCTTGGCAGTCATTGGTGTTGTGGTTGTGTACGTTGTGGAAGGCACAGAACGGACGGCTGCTTTTGGACGACTCGGGGTGGTCCCGGCCGCGCTTCGTATCGGGCTCCGCCGCGAGCACGGCTACCCCCTTGCGCTTCACGTCCTTGGCCTTGGCTTTCTTCTCTTCTAGGTTGGCAGTAGGGAGTTCGAGGAGGGAGAGGCGCCCCTCCTTAGCTCTCGCACACTTGGTCGCCATGTTGAACATCTCCAGTGTCGTGCATAGCTCCTCGTGGATAGCGAGCTCCTCCTTCATCTTGACATCACTGACACCATCAGAGAACACTGAAATGATGGCCTCGTCCGTCACCTTGGGGATCTTGTGGCGAACGTTGTTGAAGCGCTGGATGTACTTCTACAGGGTCTCTCCTGGCTGCTGCTTGATGCGGCGTAGGTCACCCGCGGCCGGCGGGCGGTCGCGAGTGCCCTGGATGTTGGCGACGAAGCGGTCGTGCATCTCACCCCAGGAGAAGATTGAACCCGGGGGCAGGTTCAGGAGGCACGAGCGAGCACCATCTTTGAGAGCCATGGGAAACCAGTTCGCCATGACTTTCTCATCGCCGTTGGCCGCCTCGATGCTCAGCTCGTAGAGCTGCATGAACTCCGCAGGGTCGGGGGTGTCGTCATAGCGCGGAGGCAGGTCTGGCTTGAACTTGCCAGGCCAAACAACGCTACGCAGCTCCGGAGTGAAGGCACGGTAGCCTGCTGTAGCCACCGGGGCCTGCCGCGGGGGCGGAGTTTGGTCTTGATTCTCGCGCACCGCTGCCGCAGACAGCACACGGTCTTGATGTGGTGGCGCCGGGAGTGCGGGAGCGTCTTCTCGCGGTCGGGGAACTTCTTGGCAGCTTCTTGCTTCATGCGCGGGCTCCCGACGCGGCGGGTCGTGCCGAGGGGCCGCGCGTCTTGGGACCAGGGCGCCGCCTTGGGGCGGAGGCGGCGGAGGCGCTCCATGAGCTACATCGCCCGCAGCTGGAGGAGGGCGAGGCAGCAAAAGGGGCTGCGGGGGAGCCCCCAGCGGCGCTGACGAGCTCGGCAATGCGGTCCAGCCAGTCCTCGTAGAGGCCGTCGACCGGGTGGTAGTGCGGGAGCTCGCGTGCCATGAGCAGCGTGGCCTACTCGTTCGTGGGCGCGCGACGAGCATGGGACGACGAGCCGACCGGAGTGAGCGACGGGGTTGCAGTGCGGCCGTCCCGCCGCACAGAGGGGTGTAGCGAGGATGCTTGCTGCTTGTTTCCTGCCGGGCCGGTGGCGGTGTTGGCGGCGAGTGATGGAGAACGACGGGGAGGCCCGCCGACATGGGTTGTCTGAGCGACACGGGCGGTCAGGGTGGCCCGACGCTCGGCGCGAGGTCGACGCATGTCTGCCATGGATGCGGTGGAGCGGTGGAGCGTGGATCGACAGAAGGGAAGCCTCAGCGCACCCCTACCTGGCGCGCCAATTGTCGGATTGCGGGTTCTGGCAAAACCCTTGAGGTTCAAACTCTGGGGTGCGCACGAAGATCTTTCTCCCCCTAGCTCACACTCTCACCACGATCTCAAAGCCTAGCTCGCCGAACCCAAAGAACAAGGGACACAAGAGTTTATACTGGTTCGGGCCACCGATGTGGTGTAATACCCTACTCTAGTGTGGTGTGGTGGATTGCCTTATAGGCTGGGGATGAACAAATACAAGGGAAGAACTACCTCCTGAGGAGAGGTGTTCTTGAGCTCGGTGAGCTTTGAGTGTGTATGGAATGGATCTGATCCAATATCAGTTGAGGCCAAATCAGTTGCCTCCTACGGTGGTGGCTAGTCCTATTTATAGAGGCCCGGGTCCTCTTCCAAAATATTAGGCGGGAAGGGATCCCACAACGGCCAATTTGAAGGGGGACAGCTAGTACAAGCTATCCCACAACGTCCACATGCCCGGAGGACACGGGGATGCTTGGTCGAGGTGCGCGCCGGCGCCGTCTGCAGGCCCGAAGGACGCGGGCGTGAGCAGACCTTAAGAAGAGCGAGTGGTGGCTGCTGAACCAGAGGACAATGGGCGGCCAACCGCGGTGGCCGGAGAGGGGACACAGCGCTGATAACCCACAAGTATATGGGATCGCAACAGTTTTCGAGCGTAGAGTATTCAACCCAAATTTATAGATTCGACACAAGGGGAGCCAAAGAATATTTGAAGGTATTAGCAGCTGAGTTGTCAATTCAACCACACCTAGAGATTAATTATCTACAGCAACATGATCAGTAGCATATGATAGTTTTGATAATAGTGACAGCAACAATAGTAATGGTAACAATGATAGCATGCAACAGTAACGATAGCAGTAGTAACTTAGCAAGAACAATATAAGATAAATTCGTAGGCATTGGATCGGTGACTTGTTGGATGATATTCATCATGAGACAGATATAACCTAGGGCGACACGACACTAGCTCCAGTTCATCAATATAATGTAGGCATGTATTCCGTAAATAGTCATACGTGCTTATGGAAAGAACTTGCATGCCATCTTTTGTCCTACCCTCCCGTGGCAGCGGGGTGCAATTGGAAACTAAGGGATATTAAGGCCTCCTTTTAATAGAGAACAAGAACAAAGCATTAACAAAAAGTGAATACATGAACTGCTCAAACTACGGTCATCACCGGGAGTGGTCCCGACTGTTGTCACTCCTGGGTTGCCGGATCATAACACGTAGTAGGTGACTATAACTTGCAAGATCGGATCTAGGTAGTAGGTGACTATAACTTGCAAGATCGGATCTAGGACATAGATATAATGGTGATAACATAAACGGTTCAGATCTGAAATCATGGCACCTGGGCCCAAAGTGACAAGCATTAAGCATGGAAAAGTCATAGCAACATCAATCTTAGAACATAGTGGATACTAGGGATCAGGCCCTAACAAAACTAACTCGATTACATGATGAATCTCACCCAACTCCTCACCGACCAGCGAGCCTACGAAGGAATTACTCACTCCCGGTGGGGACCATCATGGAATTGCGATGGAGAAGGGTTGGTGATGACGAAGATCCCCCTCTCCGGAGCCCCAAACAGACTCTAGATCTGGCCTCCCGAAGAAGAACAGGAGGTGATGGCGGCTCCATCTCGTGGATCGTGATAATTCTTTCTCCCTGATTTTTTCGGGAAAAATAGGAATTTATAGCGTCGGTTTCAAGGTCTGCATGGACACCAGGTGGGGACAACCCACCTGGGCGCGCCAGGAAGGGGGGCGTGCCCTGGTGGGTTGTGCCCACCCAGGTGCACCCCTCTGATGGATCTTGGCTCCAGAAAGTCTCTTTATTGATATAAAAAATCCTCCCAAAGTTTTGTTCCATTCCGAGAACTTTTATTTCTTCACAAAAACAACACCATGGTAGTTCTGCTGAAAACAGCGTCAGTCCGGGGTTAGTTCCATTAAAATCATGCAATTTAGAGTCCAAAACAAGAGGAAAAGCATTAGGAAAAGTAGATACGTTGGAGACGTATCAACTCCCCCAAGCTTAAACCTTTGCTTGTCCTCAAGCAATTCAGTTGATAAACTGAAAGTGAAAAAGAAAAACTTTTACGAACTCTTTTGCTCTTGTTTGCATAAATAAGCTTAAACAGCACCCAGGTTTTCAGCCAAAATTATAACTAACCATGCCGACAATAACTCTTAAACATTATATTAACTCATATCAATGACATAATCAGCTAGCGAGCAATAATAAGATATCTCAAATGGCAACACGTTGTCAAAACAACCATGATATAATATGACAATGGTGGTATCTTGCTAGCCCTTTTTGAGACCGCAAAACATAAATGCAGAGCACCTCCAAAGTTCAAGCAACGACTAAACTTTGTAATTCATGGTAGAAAAGATCCAGTCATGATGCACCCAACATTAGCTACACACAATGCATCCGCATGACAGCAGTGCTCTCAGGTTCCAGCGCTTATTTTATAAGGTGATGACACAACATAAAAGTAAATAGATAGTCCCTTCGTAGCGGGAAGTAGTGATTTACAGTGGTGCCAGAGCTCAAGTTTTAAAAAAGAGGTAAATGATATTTTGAGACATGCACCCTTCTCATTTACTTCACGACTATCGGTTATCAATATCTTCCATGCTAAGCACGCTAGTATCGGATCCCAAGTGATAAAAGTAAAGGTTTACTCCCCCTCCACCATCAATCACACTCCACGGCTTGTCCAAAACAACGGGTGCCATCCATACCAACAACAGTCCCGAGGGAGTTTTGTTTAATTATTTGCATTTTTAGTTCGGGACTAGGAATCCCTATTACCGCCCTTTTCTCGTGCGACGGCGAGTGAATAAACACTCGACCTGAGAATAACCCGCTTAGCGTGGAAGATACCGACCACCTCATGTCGTTCCATGAATGATCCAGGCACACAAAAAGGATATTTATTAGAATTTTCTTAGAGGTGGCACATGCCAATTTACTTAGGATGGCAGGGTAATACCGCATATAGGTAGGTATGGTGGACTCATCTGGAATAACTTTTGGGTTCAAGGTTTTTGATGCACAAGCAGAATTCCCACTTAGTACAGACGAAGGCTAGCAATTAGGTTGAGAAGCGGCCAGCTAGAGAGCAACAACGGTCATGAACATGCATTATGCATAAGTAACATTGGACACTAGCATGAGTAGGATATGAACACCATGAACATAAATATCATAGAGGCTATGTTGGTTTTGATTCAACTACATGCATGAACATGTGCCAAGTCAAGCCACTCGAACATTCAGAGGAGGATACCATATAATCATACTACATCACAATCATTTTAACGCAATGTTGATATCCAAGATAAATCATTATCCACTCCTAGCTACTTATGCATGGCGTGAGAAACTATAATCTCTAATTGTTATTGCAAACATGTTTAATCATAATGGGTTGAATCATGGATACTAGGTTAAACATATTTACACAAACAGGACAAGTCGAGTTCATACCCGTTTCTCTCTGCCACGACCAGTTCGTCGAATATCTTCATTATTGCCTTTCACTTGCACGACCGAACGATGTGAAAATAATAATAGTGCAAGAGTGCGGTGGACTAAGATGGAATCTGCAAACATTTTATTCAACAGGAGAAGACAAGGTAAAATGGGCTCTTTATTAGATCAATAATTATTCATATGAGAGCCACTCAACATTTTCATCATGGTCTTCCTTGATACGACTCGAAATAAAAAGAAAAGAAATTCAGAGAAACACACTGAAATATTTTTGAAGTTTTTGGTTTTCTTGAACAAGCAAATAAAAGGGAAAAGCAAAAACGAGAAAAACAATTTACACGAGAAAGCTCCCAACAAGCAAAAGAAGAACAAGGAAATCTTTTTGGGTTTTCTTTTCCGTATTACAACTAAGAATGCATAGAAAATAAACTAACTACGACTATGATTATTGGTTTTTCTAAGATTTTTCAACCACACAAGAAGAAAGCGAGAAAATAAAATTAAGCATGGATAATACAATGAAAAAGTGTGAACACCGACAAATGGAATAAGTGGACATGAATATAAAGTTGGTAGAAACATCTAATCCCCCAAGCTTAGGCTTTTGGCCTAACTTCGTAGTCGATGAGAAACCTGGATAGTAGTCGGGGTGCTGAGGAGCAGGCATCCACTGATCCCACTGCTGAGGCTCCTCCTCGGCTGCAGCCTGGTCGTTCCGATAGGTGATGATGTCTGCAGGCATAATCCTATATCCGCCCTGGCAACATGATCAAACAAAGCAGGAGCACGCAATGGAATAATATCACGAGTTTCAATGCTAAAAACCTGGTTATAAGGAATAGGAATGTCAGGGTAATCTCGTGCAATAAAATGGTGGTGTGCCATTGCTGCGCGGTCCAGGTAAACCTTGGTCAGAGAGTAATCATGAAGGCGTATCTCAACATTGAAGTGGGTCGCCAGACGAGTAGCGAAAATCCCACCATGTATTTTACCTTTGGACTTATTAATGTGGAGGCGACGTCCCACAATAGCTCCCAAGCTATAAGTGCTGTCGCCCTCTAGTGCATGAGTAAAACAGCAAGGTCTAGTGAACTGAGTACCCACCTTCTCTCTAGCAAGCAAGCATTTTGCAATGAAAAGAGCAAAGTAATGAACATCAGGAAAATGCAAGCCAGCGACAGTGATAGCCGACACCCCTCTCTCATCTCCCACTGTCAAGGTACGATAAAAGGCCTCAAACTCTGATGGCCTAGGCTCAACTAAGCTCCCGTCAGAAGGGATCATGCATATGTTACAAAATTTAGTAAGTGGTATCTGACGGTTTTCAGCATATAAACTAAACTGCACCTCAGGGGGATTATTCCTAGGAAGGAAATTAAAACTTTGAACAAAGATGTTTGTGAGGAGATGATACTGCTCACATTCAGCTGCGATGAAGTCGGTGAGGCCGGCATTAGCAGCATATTGTGTGAACTCCTGAAGGATTCCAGCCTCTTCCATGAACTGGGTATGTGGCCATTTGCACGGCCGTACTTCTGCCAACCTCCGGGGATGGAGATCACTGTCAGATGACTCCCCCAATAACTCCCTTGCAGTTCTTCTTAGAAGCAAACTTCCTAAAGATATTCATCCTTTTCCTATGAACAAAAATTCTGATATTTTTCATCCACAAAATTTTCCAACAGAACTTCACAAAATTGATAGCAACTACTCATAGGGATATATATAGAGGCCATAGCAAGCATTCAAACTACTTAGAACTCTAGGAATTCAACATGCAAGCTCATCTATAGCAGCACCAAGAGTAGCTAATTATTCAAAATATAAACCATTAAAACAAAAACTAATTGGACAAACGGTGGAGTCACATACCAAGCAACAATCCCCCAAAACAGTTTTGGAAATGGAGCTTCGAGCAAAGAGATCAAAATCCGTGGGTTTGAGAGCAAGAACACGGGAGAGAGAGCAAAGGTGAATTTTTTCTGGAGGTAGGTGATGATGTGGTGTGAAGAAATAAGTGAGGGGCCCACGTCGGGACCACAACCCACTAGGGCGCGCCTGGGGTCCTCGCGCCCAGGTGGGTTGTGCCCACCTGGTGCACCTCCCTCTGATATTATTTGCACTAGAAATTCTTAAATATTCAGAAAAAATAGTATTGAATTTTCAGAGCATTCTGAGAACTTTTATTTTTGGGTCATTTTTTATTGCACGGGAAATTCAGAAAACAGACAAAGCATGGCATTTTATTTTATTTAACTAATAAAAACAGACAACAAAAAGTAGGGATAGAAGGTAGTGCTTACTAAATTCATCAACTTCATACCCCTAAAAAATGATCCATTAATAAGGTTGATCAAGTCTTATTAACAACCACTTTCGATTAGCATGAAACTGAAGAACTATCATAAATCACTAAGTTACCTCAACGGGGATATGAATGTGCCCAACAATAAGTATTTCATATTTCTTTTTGACAGTAGGTAGGGGTATTTGAAAACTTCCAATAGTGATTGTCGGAGATTTTTCAATAACATTAATACCATTCACTTGGAATTGTTTCTTCAGAAAATGCACCGTATGCTCATTACCGTTGATGTGAAAAGTGACTTTGCTTTTATTGCAATCAATAACAGCCCCTGCAGTATTCAAGAAGGGTCTACCAAGGATAATCAACATGTTGTCGTCCTCGGGCATCTCAAGTATAACAAAATCAGTCAAAATAGTAAAATTAGCAACAACAACGGGCACATCCTCACAGATACCAATACATATGGCAGTTGATTTATCAGCCATTTGCAAAGATATTTCAGTAGGTGTGAGCTTATTCAAATCAAATCTTTTATATAAAGAGAAAGGCATAACACTAACACCAGCTCCTAAATCACATAAAGCAGTTTTCACATAATTTCTTTTGATGGAGCAAGGTAAGTTGGTATTCCTGGATCTCCAGGTTTTTTAGGTACTCCATCTTTAAATGTATAATTAGCAAGCATAGTGGAGATTTCAGCTTCCAATATTTTTCTTTTATTAGTGATGATGTCTTTCATATACTTTGCATAAGGAGGCATTTTCAAGATATCAGTCAAGCGGGTACGCAAAAAGACTGGCCTCAGCATTTCAGCAAAGCGTTCAAATTCTTCATCAACTTCCTTTTTAGTTTCTTAGGTGGAAAGGGCATAGGTTTTTGAACCCACGGTTCTCTTTCTTTACCATGTTTTCTAGCCACAAAGTCATTTTTATCATACCTTTTATTCTTAGGTTGTGGGTTATCAAGATCAACTGGTGGTTCTATGTCAACATCATTGTCTAGTTCTTTATTATCTGTTTGAGTATTTCCATGAACCTCACCATTATCATTTTCATTATCATCAGGTGAGTGTTCATTACCAGAATGAGTTTCAACATCAGAGATAGAAGTTTCATTATCATTATCAGGAGGTTTTTCTACTTCAGGTACACTAGAAGCATGCAAAGTCCTATCATTTTTCTTTTTCTTTTTATTTTTAGAAGGACTAGGTGCACTAGTGTTATTTCTTTGTGAGTCCTGTTCAATTCTTTTTGGGTGTCCCTCAGGATAAAGTGGTTCCTGAGTCATTTTACCTCCTCTAGTTGCAACTCTAACAGCAAAGTCATGTATGTTGCTATTCATTTCATCTAGCAATTCTCTTTGTGATTTAGCAACTTGTTCTAACTGAGTTTGAACCATAGAAGCATGCTTTCCAACACCTCTAACATCATTTGAGATTCTAAATAACAAGTCACTCAAGTGAGCAATCATATCAGAATGTTATTTCAATTGTTTCATAACATTTGCATTGAAGTGATCTTTTTTTCTAATGTAGTTTTCAAACTCATAAGGCATTGGCTAGGGTGCATATTGTGAGGATTTTCATTATCATTGAACTTCATTAGAGAATTTACCTCTAACACCTTGGGTGGTGGTGGTGTATTAAGCCCATGTATTTCTTCAATAGGAGGTAAAATTTTAAGATCCTCAGCTTTAATACCTTTTTCCTTCATAGATTTCTTTGCCTCTTGCATATCTTCAGGACTGGGATATAATATACCCCTCTTCTTCGGAGTGGGTTTAGGCGGTTGTTCAGGAAGAGTCCAATCATCATAATTTTTCAATATGTTATTCAACAATTCTTCAGCTTTCCCAACAGCTCGTTCCCTGAAAACACAGCCAGCACAACTATCTAGGAAATCCCTAGAAGCATCGGTTAGTCCATTATAGAAGATATGAAGTATTTCATTTTTCTTAAGAGGATGATCAGGCAAAGCATTGAGTAACTAGCAAAGCCCCACCCCCAAGCTTGTGGGAGACTCTCTTCTTTAATTTGCACAAAGTTAAATATTTCCTGTAGAGCAGCTTGTTTCTTATGAGCAGGGAAATATTTTCCAGAGAAGTAATAAATCATATCCTGGGGACTACGCACACAACCAGGAGCAAGAGTATTGTACCAAGCTTTAGCATCACCCTTTAATGAGAACGGAAATAATTTGAGAAGAAAGTAATAGCAAGTCTTCTCATCATGAGTAAAAAGGATGGCTATGTCATTCAACTTAGTAAGATGTGCCACAACAGTTTAGATTTCATAACCATGGAAAGGATCAGATTCAACCAAAGTAATTAACTCTGGGTCGACAGAGAATTCATATCCCTTACCATCAATAAAGATAGGTGAGGTAGAAAACTTAGGATCATATTGCATTCTAGCATTCGGAGATTTTTCTTTATACTCGCATAATAATTTCTCTAGTTCATCTCTATCCTTACAAGCAAGATTGTCTCTAGTTGTCTCCTCATTCATAACATAACCTTCCGGTACCCTAGGCAATTCATATCTAGGAAGGCTAGTTCTAGCAGGTGTTTCGGGAGTTTCAGCTTCAAGTTCACATCAGATTCAACAACATCATGTTGTATTACTCTAGCAATTTGTTCATCAAGAAAATCACCAAGTGGCACATCATTTTCATCAAGCAAGGTACTAGCATCATCATAAGTATCATTCATAGCAGAAGTAGCATCATCAATAACTTGCGACGTATCAGGATTAATAGCATGTGGTGGTGTTGCAAGTTTACTTATAACAGAAGGTGAATCTAAAGCAGAACTGGATGGCAGTTACTTACCTCCCCTCGTCTTAGAGGGATAAATCTTAGTCTTAGCATCCTTCAGATTCTTCATAGTGATAAATTGATAATAATCCCAAGTGACTCAACAAATATAGCTAAGCTCCCCGGCAACGGAGCCAGAAAGAGGTCTTGATAACCCACAAGTATATGGGATCGCAACAGTTTTCGAGGGTACACTGGTACACGTCGGTCCTAAACAAGCGGTTTTTAACCCCTTTCCGCGACGGCACTTGGAACCGTCGCCAAGTGAATGTGTGCGATAGGGTGTCCTTCCCACACGAACCAGAAATCGTCGGGGATAGGCCCTCCTGGGACCCAGGCTGGGGCCGTGTGCGATCGGGCGAGGCATTGAAACCCGATCATTTCCGTAGGTATGTACATCCCACACGGTAATCCGAGAAAATCATTTCCGTAGCTATGTACATCCCACACGGTGAATCCCAGAAAAATATTTCCGTTCGTATGTATATCACACATAGTCAATCCAAGGAATATGTTTCCGTTCTTATGTACATCCCACACAGTCAATCCAGGGAAAACGTTTCCATTCGGATGTACATCCCACACAGTTTTATGTATACGCTCGTTTGTGAAAGGTGTAACTATCACACATGCTCTGCCTTGGTTAATTGTTTGCTTTCATTAACTACATCACAACCAATTTGATGTAGAAAACTATGTGGCATTGGGCTATCCATCACAAGTGCTTTTACTACCTGAACCGTTTGCAAAGTTCCATGACCGTCTGTTCTCTTTTTATTTTTGCCTGTAATTTATTATTCTAATTGGAAATTTTGAAATATGACACGTGCAATTCAAATTCTCAGCACAATCGTTCAACAATGAATCCATAAATAAAATTGCCAGTACAACATGTTCAGTAATTACAGGATTAGGCAGCAATTAACTATGATGAACCATAGTATTTTAAGGCGGTAAAGGTGAAGAGACAAGTGTAAATCATTTTGACTGCCGACGGTGTTGAAGAAGCGGAATGCCCATAATGTGCCTTCCTGCATGCCATAGGCACGAACAACTTTTGTCCAACCCCTTGTGACAATCGCCCGCCCATCCTTCACCGCCTTCACGAAGACTTCTAGAGCATTATCATGGTAGCATGAATTATATACTTTAACCTTAGTTGCCGCCACTCCGGTCATGTAGTTTGCAAGGTAATCATCAGTAAATAGCTTCAGAAACCACTGAAAAGAGAAAAATATCAGATACTGAGGTCTAATAGAGTAACTTGTTGAGGGCAGGGGTAAAAGGCAACACATTACTTACCATTCTAAAGTTCACCGTTGTCTTCGACAAAGTGTAAATAAAGAGCTTAATTCCAATCACCCGTTTCTTTCGCCTAACAATATTTCTTAGTTTCCTCACTTGACGCTTGTTCATGAATATCTCATTGCCCCATACGCAAAAAGGATCGAAGCGTGGATCAGTACCGCTCATATATGTACCTACAAGCAACCAGTAAATGTTAGAAGCTAAACTGAGATTGCACAAATGATGTAAAATACAACTACCTATGTTCCTAAGTACAAGTTTTTTTAGAGATTTCAATATGAACTACATACGGATGTATATAGAATTATAGATATAGTTTAGATTAGAATCTAGATTCACTCATTTTGCTCCTTATGTAGTCTATATTGGAATCTCTAAAAATACTTATATTTAGGAATAGATGGTGTATAAGACATGGGATGCAGCTAACCTCGACGGCAAACAATAGCATCGCCCATTGTAGCCCTATGTAAGTACATGGAAAGCCAATGTTAACTACAATAGGGTTAACATCCACCAAAAATAGCAAATGGTAATAAAATGGTAGCATCTGTAGTGATATCTTCATTTCGAAAGAGTAGCACCGTAGCAAAGGGACGGATTAAAAAATGGATGCAACTGTTAATTGCAACAGGCTTAACAACATCCTAATTCATGTTTTGTAAGTTTGTAGCCATTGAAATACAACTCTTTAAAAATGGATACAAATGTTAATTGCAACAGGCTTAGGGGCCATTGAAACCGGTGCTGATAAAAATGCAATTGGCAGAGTTAAACAACATAGGGCAGGTGCTGCCAGAGCAGATAATGGCCCAGCTGTCTATAAAAAGGTAGGGAAAATAGCTAAAACGTGTTAGGCATGTTTACGACAACATGCTTAATACATCGACAGTACAAAACATAGCCATTAATTTCAACTGGTATTGGTAAGATTGAACTGGTGGGTACATACTTGGTAAGTCCTGAGAGGTAGTTGCTGGGGCACTTCATCTTGGCCAGAGCCCGCCCAAAGTCAGTGGCGGCGGAGGTGAGCTGTTCCTCCGGGTCGAAGCGTGGATCAGTGCCACTGACATGTGTACGTACAGGCAACCAGTAAATGGTAGAAGTTAAACTACAATTGCACAAATGATGTGAAATACTGTAATACATGGGATGCAGCTAACCTCGATGGCAAACAACAACATCGGCCGTTATGACCCTGCGTAAGTACATGGACAAGCATGTTAAGTACAACAGGGTTAGCATCCACCAAAAATAGCAAATGGGGCAGCATCTCTGGTATATCTTCATTGCGGAGAGTAGCAAGGTAGCAAATGGACAGATTAAAAAATGGATACAACTGTTAATTGCAACAGGCTGAACAGCATCCTAAGTCATGTTTTGTAAGTTTGTAGCCATTGAAATACAACTATTTAAAAATGGATTCAACTGTTAATTGCAACAGGCTTAATAGACATTGAAACCGGTAATGATAAAAATGCAATTGGCATAGTTAAACATCACAAGGTAGGTGCTGCGAGAGCAGAGAATGGCCCAGATGTCTATAAAAAGGTAGGGAAAGTAGCAAAAACGTGTTAGGCATGTTTACTAGAACATGCTTAATACATCGACCGTACAGAACATAGCCATTAATTGCAACTGGTATTGGTAAGATTGAACTGGTGAGTACGTACTTGGTAAGTCCTGAGAGGTAGTTGCTGGGGCACTTCATCTTGGCCAGAGCTCGCCCATAGTCAGCGACGGCGGAGGCGAGCTATTCCTCCGGGTCGAAGCTTGGATCAGTGCCACTGACATGTGTACCTATAGGAACCAGTAAATGGTAGAAGTTAAACTGGAATTGCACAAATTATGTGAAATACTGTAAGACATGGGATGCAGCTCACCTCGACGGCAAACAAAAGCATCGGCCGTTATGACCCTGCGTAAGTACATGGACATGCATGTTAAGTATAACAGGGTTAGTATCCACTAAAAATAGCAAATGGGCAGCATCTCTAGTGATATCCCGAGTCATGTATTGTAAGTATGTTGCTGGTATTGGTGAAATTGAGCTGGACACGGTAATATTTGAACATCACACAGGGTGTAGTACTGAAATAAACAAGGGACGAATATGCTTAATACATCAACCATACAAATCATAGCCGTTGCAAGTGGTATTGGTAAGATTTAGCTGGTCATATCTTACCTGTTAAGTCCAGGGGGGTAGTCGCTGGGGGACTTCATCTGGGCCAGAGCCTGCACCATGTCGGCGGCGGAGGCGAGGTCTTCCTTCGGGTCAACACGCACAACGGCCATCGCGCCATGGACCGCCAACAGCTCCTGGCGGGGGGGATTTGGAGGCATGAGGATTTTTCACAGGCGCCATTTAAGCAATCAGGCCAGGGACGTGATAGAGATCGGTGGGTTACCTGATAGGATCCGAGCAGAACGTAGATGTGGTTGAAGCTGTGGTTGCGGCGACGGCGGTTTGAGATGCCGGTAGGGGGAGGCGCGAGGGAGGGGGATACTAAGGGGAAGGGGATGTGGTTGGAGGAATAAATTCTGAAATCGTGCGCCTAATGAAAATTTCGGTGCGAAACTTGAAACTTGCGCGGGGGAAATACACAACGCAGATGAAGCGCGTAAAATACTCGTGTGCGAGAAAAAAGAAAGTTGGCAGATCCCGTCTCCAAAAAATGTACACGTGTACTTGATTTTTTTCGGTCAATGGTACGCCTGGTTTATTAGGAAACATCGCACAGGTAACTGACTTATGGGTCATTAACGCAAAAAAATGCAGACGGGTACGGCATAGAAACCGTGTGTTTTGTGATCTTTTAATGATTAACGCAAAAAACGCACACGGGCACACATGCTAATCAATGCTCAAAGCCCTCAAAGGATGCTCTTACCGACATTGTACGTTAATACTACAAACTTAAAGTACTACTGGTAATTTGCTCTAATACTACAAACTTAAAGTACTTCTCACATGCTGCCATGAGGGCATGCTGGCCAGACGCCGGCGTTCTCCTTCCCGGCCTTGTAGGCGGCAGCCCACCGTGCTTCGATCTCCGCCAAGCACTCCTCACCATGGCGTGGGGCCTCTTTTTTCTTGCAGCGGCGGGACTCTCTTTTCTTGACTGCTTTCTGCCTTTTCCGCTCCTTCTGTGCGGCTTTGGCCGCCTCTAGATCCACCACCCATTCGGCCATGGCAACCTCAAAGTCCGCCCATGTAACTGTCTGGCCGCCGGCGGTGATGAACTCAGCGCGGCGAGATGCCATCGCTTCCTTACCATGTGTGCGGTTGCGGGCAGCGAGGAACGCGCCGTGGTGGGATGCCATCGCTTCCTTACCAGTTACTGTGCGCCGCGGTGCCATGGACGACACCTGGAGAGAGCTCTAGGACGGAGGGGCCGGGCAGCCGTACAGTGCGGTGGTATTCAAGAGCTCAACGACAAACGACAACAGAAATTTGGCTTCCCTTACAATTTTGCTCGTTCATTATCGCACACGGTTCATCTCCGTCTCTTCCGGAAATAGTGTGCGCTGAGCCTATTGTATGTTACGTTATGATTGGCCGGAACCCCAGCCACGCGGATCGCGCGTGTGGACCTTTGGATGCGCTGCGATCGAACAGCAATCCACGTCCCTCACATCACACCCGTGCACCTGTAGATGGATTGGATTTATATGCGCTAAATGCCTAGAAAAAGCACATAATCCCCTAAATATGGTAAATGAGCACGGAAAAATGCCAAATTTGAACACGGTGATTTGCAGGGTGTATGTTCGTCGTAGAAAAAAACTACAGGGCAAAGAATGAAGAAAATTTGGATTCCCCTTCAATCTTGGGGATTTCCCTCTCGAAAGCATGGAACTTCCTCGGTGATGGTTCAATTTATGAAGGGCGTGCATGACGACATAAGCCAAACCTTCTCAAATTTTTACCAGGGCATGGTGAGGTCATACCATGGCACCATGCCAGGCGTCATGTTTTTAAGCATTTATTTCATTTTTTCTATAGTGTAAAACCCAACAAACAAACATTTGTGGTTGACTATTGTCACACATTTCATCGAAATATCTGTCCATTCCTTGTAAAAGGAATGAGAATTTACTAAATGGCACGAGCATGGTTTTCTAGGCTGTTCTTGTGGACCCTTTCATCCATCGATTGTTTGAACTTGAATTATACACATTAATGCCTAGGAAATGCACATAATCCCCTAAATATGCAAATGAACCCAGAAAAGTGCCAAATTTGAACATGATGATTTGCAGGTTGTATGTTCATCATAGAAAAAACTCGTGGACAAAGGACAAACGAAATTTGGACCCCCCCCCTTCAATCTTGGTGATTTCCCCCTTGAAACCATGAAACTTCCTCAGTGATGGTTCAATTTATGAAAGGCGTGTATCACGATATAAGGAAAACATTCTCCAATTTTTACCAGGGCATGGTGAGGCCATACCATGGCACCATGACAGGCGTCATGTTTTCCAACCATGTGTTTCATTTTTGTATAGTTGTTAACCAAGTAAACGACGCGTTTATGGTTGACTATTGCCACACATTTCCTTGAAATATCTGCCCATTCCTTGTAAAAGGCATGAGAATGTACTAAATAACACAAGCATGGTTTTCCAGACCGTTCTTGTGCACCTTTTTATGCACCGATTGTTCGAATTTGAATTATGTCCATTAATGTCTAGAAAATGCACATAATCCCCTAAATATGGTAAATGAGCCCGGAAAAATGTCAAATTTGAACACGTTGCATTTGAGGCGGTATGTTGATCGTTGGAAAAAAACTGACTGACAAACTAGGACGGAAATTTGGATTCCCCTTCAATCTTGGGGATTTCCCTCTCGAAAGCATGGAACTTCCTCGATGATGGTTCGATTTATGAAGGGCGTGCATGACGACATAAGCCAAACCTTCTCAAATTTTAACCAGGGCATGGTGAGGTCATACCATGGCACCATGCCAGGCATCATGATTTTTAAGCATTTATTTCATTTTTTCTATAGTTGAAAAACCAACAAACAAACATTTGTGGTTGACTATTGCCACACATTTCATCGAAATATCTATCCATTATTCCTTGTAAAAGGCATGAGAATTTACTAAATGGCACAAACATGGTTTTCCAGGCCGTTCTTGTGGACCCTTTCATGCACCGATTGTTTGAACTTGAATTATGTGCATTAATGCCTAGGAAATGCACATAATCCCCTAAATATGGCAAATGAACCCGGAAAAGTGCCAAATTTGAATACGGTGATTAGCAGGGTTTTTGTTCATCGTAGAAAAAAACTCATGGATGAAGGACAAAGGAAATTTGGATTCCCATTCAATTATGAAGGGCGTGCATGACGACATAAATCAAACCTTCTCAGCTTTTAACCAGGGCATGGTGAGGCCATACCATGGCACCATGCCAGCCGTCATGTTTTTTAAGCACATATTTCATTGTTCTATAGTTGATAACCCAGTAAATGACGCGTTTGTGGTTGACTATTGCCACACATTCCATTGAAATCTCTGCCCATTCCTCGTAAAAGGCTTGAGAAATTACTAAATACCACGAGTATGGTTTGTCCAGACCGTTCTTGTGCACCCTTTCATGCATCGATTGTTTGAATTTGAATTATGTGCATTAATGCCTACAAAATGCACATAATGCCCTAAATATTGTAAATGAACCCGGAAAAGTGTCAAATTTGAACACGGTGATTAGCAGGGTTTATGTTCATGGTAGAAAAAAAACTCATTGATGAAGGACAAAGGAAATTTGGATTCCCATTCAATCTCAATGATTAACTATCGCACACGATTCATCTCCGTCGCCTCTGCGAACCGTGTGTGTTCACTCGCACATGCAAAAGGAAAAGAAAACCCTCGCCCACTTCGTCCCCACTCACTCGCCGCGGACTCCTCCGCAACTGTGCACCCTAAGCTCGACGGCTGTTGGCGGCCGGCGTAGGTCGCGCTCCAAACGACACCGGATTTCGCGTCCACCGCTTTCCGCCGCCTATATGCGCCGACATTCTAGACTCTGGCCGACTGGGGTTTTCTGGGGGATTGGGCCGGGGATTTTTCTCACAGAGAAGGTAATCAACTTAATTAGCGAAATATTCACTCATCTCTTCTCGCAGTCCATCCGTCGCTGTTAATCAACTGGCGGAAATCGCCGTGGAATCATTTTTGTTCTAGCTAATTCGTGGGTGTTCATTCATTTGTCCACAGTGCGAGCACAAATCGGGCAACTGTGGTCGTGGCCAGTCGGAAATGAAGTTCTATCTCACCATTCCGGATGACTTCAGGGAGCGCTCGGTATGTTCAATCTCAACCTACCACGGTCGGCGTGGCCTAAATTTGTGAACATATACCGTCTGTTGCTACATTATCTATATATTTGCATCAAATCTATGTTACATTATCTATTTTTAATTCTATATTTTTGTACTTTCCTTTCATATATATATATATAGGGTAACGCTATTCTAAGCGTGAGTGTACAATAGCTTAGTCTACACCCCTAGTAACACTATATACAAAATCTAGTAAAACGATGTACAAAATGTAGTAATTCTGAAAATATTTTTTTTACTATCCAAATTTGTAATTTACTACATTTTTTAAAAAATACTATATTTTATATACTGCGTTACTAGATTTTGTATGTACCATTACTGGGGTGTAGAATAAGCTATTCTACACTCATGCTTAGATATATTTGCATCTGTTCTATCAGCTACTCTCATATTTGCATCTTGCTATGTTATTTCAATATATCTAATTTACGATCTTCATTTTCATTTCAAGCAGTACATCTCTTGCTTTGCAAGAACAGGAGTAGAAGGAAATCTTGGGCTTTACTTTGCTGATGACTCCCAAGATGTTATATTGACAATGCAGCATGGATTTACAATGATGGTTAGTGTAAAACTTGATAAAGATGGTCACTCCTCTTATAACGCGGACCTTGGAGAAAAATGTCTAAGTGTTATGAACTGAAAGCTGGCAATAAAATTCTAGTGCGTGCACCACAACCTGGTCTAATTAAAATGGATGTTTACTTCCCCAACGTCATCAGCCGATCAAAGTCTGATCGAGGTTGGTGTTCTTTCAACTTTCTCCTTGTTGTCATATTACTATTTAAGCAACCAATTGATCACTATTTAAGCAACCAATTGTGATATCATATTCTGACTCCGTTCCTAGGCAGTAACAAAATCTATTTACCAATTTATGCCCACTATATATTCTTCTGCCATGTTCTGAATAAATAATACCTTTCCACCTTCTAAGCAGGATATGTTGGATGCATAGTGAACGATCTGTATGTTACTAAGCGTAACAAATTTCACTGGAAGGACTTGAAGCATGTCATAAACTTTGTTGATAATCTGACAGAGATAGCACAGCGTATGAATGCTGGATTTTGGATGGGATTAATTAGACCTATGGTGCACACACTGAACAAGACCAATTGTGTGCACAAAACGCTGGTAAAAAGTCTTATTTCAACGATATGTTACAATTGTTTTTTATTCTACATTTCAACAGAAATTGCCCCCCTGTAGCAGTTCCTGGATCAATTTCCCGGCGTGGTCAAATTACACTTGTGCCTGCTAATAATGCCAAAGTGATTGCAAGGTACTGCATTTCCCGCAGAAATGGAACCATTCAAATTAACAAGTTCTCGCTTCTCGTGGCAATGCATCCATATTGGAAAATTGGAGACACTGTTCTACTCATGATCTACCAAGGCACAGGAGGGCTCTTCCTTTTCATTGACGAGATGCCGAGTTGCCGTGATCAAGCTGCTTCTAGTGGATAGTTGCGGTTGTTGGCCCTCAGCCTCTTAAAATGTGCTAGTGGTTACTATATATGTTAAGTATGTTGATATGGACCATATGGTTGTTGGCCCTTAGCCTCTTAAAATGTGATAGTTGTTACTATGTTAAGTATGTAGATATGGACCATATGGTTGTCAAAACCGTGTTACGAAGATCCTCCTTTTGTCGAATAGTGTAACCACTATATATATATATATATATTACTCAAATGTTGTTACCCAAGTTCATAAATTTTCATGGAAAGTATTAGTATCCTACACAGTTCATTGAGTTTAAGCGTGTGCCCGATGACCAGAAGGCATTTGCATATTAACTGTCCATATTGCAAATTCACACACATGTTAACATAAGGAAACGTATGTGTAACATACTAATCATCGCACACGAGTACTCGCAGACGCATCGTGTGCGATACTCCGCCACCGCAAGCAACTATTTTGCATTTTTCAAAGTTTTTTGTGCACACAGAATCGCACACGAAGTAACTGCATTGACCGTCTGTGTTGTAATTTTTCATCACAAATAGTTCATCCGAGTCGGACGTTTGCCACGTATCACACACATCTTGTTTACATGACTCATTTGTGTTCTTTTGGCTCATCGCAAACAGTTCATCCATGTGAACTGTATGCCGCATCACACACATCTTGTTAAGTTGAACCGTTTCTGTTGTGTTCCCTAATCGAAAACAGTTTGTCCGAGTTAACCGTATGTCGTATATCACACACACATTGATATGGTTGCCCGTTTTGGTTGTTCTACCTCATCGCAAACAGTTCGAATGGATTAACGTGTGTCCTGCATCGCACACACATTGTTATGGCTGCCCATTTCTGTTGTTCTACCTCATCGCAGACAGTTTGAATGGATTAACCGTGTGTCCTGCATCGCACACGCAACTAAAATCTGAACCGTGTTTGATGGCTTCGCCATTGCAAATGTTTTGCACCTTTTTTGAAGATTTTTTACACCACCGTTTGCGATTATTGCATCGCACACGGTTTCAGCAAAGGGTCTCTGATCGTGGCGTCGCGTTAGCAGTATCCTGCAGTAGTGGTAGAGTATTCAACCCAAATTTATAGATTCGACACAAGGGGAGCCAAAGAATATTTGAAGGTATTAGCAGCTGAGTTGTCAATTCAACCACACTTGGAGATTAATTATCTGCAGCAACATGATCAGTAGCAAAGCAATATGATAGTTTTGATAATAGTGACATCAGCAATAGTAACAGTAATATTGATAGCAGTAATTTTGTAGCAAGTGCAATAGTAACGATAGCAGTAGTAACTTAGCAAGAACAATATAAGATAAATTCGTAGGCATTGGATCAGTGACTTGTTGGATGCTATTCATCATGAGACAGTTATAACCTAGGGCGATATGACACTAGCTCCAGTTCATCAATATAATGTAGGCATGTATTCTGTAAATAGTCATACATGCTTATGGAAAGAACTTGCATGACATCTTTTGTCCTACCCTCCCGTGGCAGCGGGGTCCAATTGGAAACTAAGGGATATTAAGGCCTCCTTTTAATAGAGAACCGGAACAAAGCATTAACACGTAGTGAATACATGAACTCCTCAAACTACGGTCATCACCGGGAGTGGTCCCGACTATTGTCACTCCGGGGTTGCCGGATCATAACACGTAGTAGGTGACTATAACTTGCAAGATTGGATCTAGAACATGGATATAATGGTGATAACATAAACGGTTCAGATCGGAAATCATGGCACCCAGGCCCAAAGTGATAAGCATTAAGCATGGCAAAGTCATAGCAACATCAAACTTAGAACATAGTGGATACTAGGGATCAGGCTCTAACAAAACTAACTCAATTACATGATGAATCGCATCCAACTCAGCACCGACCAGCGAGCCTACGAAGGAATTACTCACTCCCGGTGGGGAGCATCATGGAATTGGCGATGGAGAAGGGTTGGTGATGACGAAGAACGAAGATCCCCTCTCCGGAGCCCCAAACGGACTCCAGATCTGGCCTCCCGATGAAGAACAGGAGGTGACGGCGGCCCCGTCTCGTGTATCGCGATAATTCTTTCTCCTTGATTTTTTTTCTGGAAAAATAGGATTTTATAGCATCGGTTTCAGGGTCTGTGGGGCCACCAGGTGGGGACAACCCACCTGGGCGCGCCAGGAGGGGGCGCCCTGGTGGGTTGTGCCCACCCAGGGCCCCCCCTCTGATGGATCTTAGCTCCAGAAATTCTCTTTATTGATATAAAAATTCCTCGCAATGTTTCGTTCCATTCTGAGAACTTTTATTTCTACACAAAAACAACACCATGGTAGTTCTGCTGAAAATAACGTCAGTTCGGGGTTAGTTTCATTCAAATCATGCAAATTAGAGTCCAAAACAAGAGGAAAAGCGTTAGGAAAGAAGATACGTTGGAGACGTATAAGGCGCCTAAGCGGCGGCGGGGCGGAGCCGTCGGAGGAGGACGCGACAGCCCGGGGGAGGGAGCAGAATTTGGCCTTGTGGCCAAAGAACCTCATTTCGCGGATCTGATGTCCTTCCGACACTCGGAGAGGGATGGACAGAGCCAAGGCAACGGGGACAGTCGCCCTCGTGAAGCCAGGAAGGCCTGGGTCGGGACCTAGCCTCAGGACCTCGCAGCCGGCGATGATGCTTGCGCGGACGGGGGCGCTTGCGGCCACGAGCAACCTGCCACGCATCCCGCGCATCCACCATCTCCTCGGGCACCCGGCAGATCTCGGAGCGGAGGGGTGGGTGAGGGGTGCACTGTCGGTGGCGAGCGCGAGAAGGGAGGCGCCTGGGAGGGGTCGCTGGCGGGCGGCAGAGGACCTGGCGGTAGGTGAGCGGGGACCCGACAGAGGAGGGGCTCGACTCTAGCCAACGGTCCTCGCGGGAACGCCCGACGGTGGAGGGGGAGGGGGATGAGGCCATGGCAACGGGCTGGGCGGCGCGGTCGGAGCGGCCGGCGCCGAGGGAGGTGGACGCCGGGGCCGGAGTGGCCGCCGGTGTGGGAGCAGGTGGCTCCCTGCTCCAGCGAACACCGGCGGTGGTCGCGGAGGAGGGTGGCGAGGAGGCTTGGCATTTGTGCACTATAACTGCAAATTGGTAATCGTAGATACTTTTTGTTGTACATTTCCTATCATTTTACAAAATTTCAACACCATATTAGGTTCAAACATGAAAAACAATAAAAATAAATAATTCATTATGGTTCTGTTGAGGGGCATAGAAGTTGGTAGCTAACACACACTCGGTGAACGTGAGAAACAATATTGTGCAATACAATTAGGGTAATGATAACTGGCGAATGTCAGCTGAAAGGGGGATGTCAAACGAACATCTGTTTTTCTTCAACTTTACCTGGTAGGAGATGGCAAATCCTTCCGTTTTTTTGCCTCAAATTGTTTCTTCTTTCCAGAAAATGACACGTGTTTCTAAAGAAATTGCCAACACCATATAACTAAACTTGTCGTTTAAAGCGTTTACAAATGGAAACCCCTTCCAACGAACATCTGTCAGATATTATGGTCCTACAGTTTTTTTTTCAAAAACCGTAGAACAATAGTTCTACGGTATAATTATATTAAAAAATAAAATATCGTACAAGTTACATGAAACCCCAAGGGGTCTAGCCAATGCCAGCTTTAGGAAACATGATCATTATATTACAAGTTGCAACTATTCCAGTCCGAAAGCTCTTGGAAATACTTTTCTTTCACTTCGAACCTGAGTAATTTGAGGTCTTTCTTGAAGAAGAAGCGCCAAGCTTGCACTGACTGTTGTTGCTGTCTGAAGATCTTGTCATTGCGTTGTGTCCAAATGTTCCAACATCCCAACATGACTATTTCTGAGGAAAAATGCTTGGGAAGATGAATTTTTGCGAGGTTTATGTCTTCAAAGATTGAGGTTCCTCTTTTCCTCCCTGGAATAATAGTATTCCAACAGTATTGTGCAAAGTGGCAGTCCCAGAACAAGTGCATTGGTGATTCTTCAGCACCCTAGTTATAGTTTGGACATGATGTATCATCGAGGTGCATGCCCTTTCTTTGAAGCAAAGACCTAGTACTGATCCTGCAGTGAGCCAGCGGCCAGATGAAAATCTTGTGTTTGAGCCTGCTAGAGGAAGACCAAATCATTTTGAAAATTGGATGTCCTTCCTCATCTCCCATCAACTTATTGTACATACTCATTGATGAGTATTTGTTGGCTATATCATTGGTAATCCATATGTCCTTTCCACTATGATCAAGCTGTGGGAGAGTTTCTTGCAAGAGATTAAACTGTTCATATGCAATAGTTCACATTGGCAAGTGGAAATGCACAGTAAGATCATGTGGCAGGCTGAAATTGTGCATTGAGTTGGAGTCATCTATTGCAAATGAGTGTAGTTCTAGGAACTTAAATTGAATTGGTTCTCCTGCCCAGTTATCCTTCCAGAAAAGAGCAGCTGTTCCTGAAGAAACTTTGCATGAGCTTGCTTGTTTGAGTTCAGTCCAGAGTGCCAGGTGAGCCCTCCACCATGAAGATCCTTCCATTTTTTCCCAAAGGCATGCTCAGGCTGTAATATTTCTCCCAAATCAGTTTAATCCAAGGAATCTCTTCTTTTTTCAGAAACCTGAATATATTTTTCATGAGAAGGGCTTTATTGTGAGTGCCAATGTGATGTACGGTGGAACCCTATACGGCCAATCTTTCACGAAAGGAGCGGATCCTGCGAAGAACACAAAGAACACGAGGGGAAATCACGAGGGGAAACATGAGAGAATCACTCAAACCAACAAGATTCGGTCACACATATGCTAGATCCTTGAAACACAAAGACATACACGATCCGGATCCAACAAAGGACGATACATTGGTAACTAGTTCTTCTCCGTGAGGAGGTCTTGAGGTCTTCCCGTTAGGGGTCTTGAATCCAAGGTGGATCTTCTCCGAAGAGGTGACGGTCTCTCTCGGTGGAGTAGATCCGGATGGATGAGCGAGGCTCTATATCACATATGAGCTATCACAATGCTAACCCTAACTAGGAGGAGGGGTCTATATATAGTGTTAGCCCACGAAGGGGTAAGTGAGAGGGGGATACATGGTCCCTTTGACCGTTCACTCTACGCAGTCAGGCGTCAGATGTCCGGGCTGGGGGGCGGATGTCCGGCGGCTCACGAAGAGCCGGATGTCCGGGCCTTGGCCGGATGTCCGGGCTAAGTTCGGCCCCAACAGATGCTCTCTGGATAGGTGGGGCCGGATATCCGGGCGAAGGGGGCGGGATGTCCGGGGCATGGGGTCGGATGTCCGGGCTGTCGGGGGCGCTTCCGGAGCTCTCTGAGTAGGTGGAGGTCAGATGTCCGGCCGCTGTAGCAGCTGGCCCTTCTTCCTTCTTCCGTCTTCGCTTACGCGCACGCTTGGCCTTGGTCCTTGGGTTCTCCATGGTCTCCTCGGGTGTACCTGAGTATGAACAAGGTCCGCGCTTGAGGTAGCATCCATGTCTTACATGCGGAAAGGGATGATTCAGAAAGGAGCGACTTAACCTTAGGTCCAATGGTGTATGCTTGAGGTCTCGTCGTATGTCCACTTGGGGCTTGGGGAGTAGTCATAGTGTACATGGGGATGATCGTCGGATGCTCCGCATCATCTCCCCTCCCTTGGGAAAGATCTGACCTCGGATCGAAAACCTCATCACCATGGAAACGGTTGTCGTGGACGAACTTGTAGTTGGACGAAATTGAAGACATGGTGCAATCCAAGTACTCCAAGGTATCTCCGGAGTGGTACACATGCAAAAAGAGCAAACACAAACGACACTTGGAAATACAATGGTTAGCGCACACAAGGTGTCCATCAAGTAAACATGAGTCCGTTCGGCAAGATTGTTTGTGGCAAAGCGTATGAATCTTATCAAGATGATATAGAATGATGTGCAAAGCGTTCATGGGAGCAAAAGCATTCATTGTGCACACAAATGTGTTGTGAATATGATCAATGCAACCACGGTGCAAAATGATGTCATAGAGAGACGGTTTATCAATAGCATGAATATGGCAATGGATGCTCAATATGAATAAATTATCATGTAATTGATGGTAGGCAATATGATCATGATGTATGAATATGCCATCAAGAAAGATTGCAACAAATTTGCTAAGGAAGTGCACAAGCTCATATATCATGGACGACATGGAAATGCAAGATGCAACAAGGCAATCGTAATGTGAGTCAATCCATGCATAAGATGCAAATTTGTTATGGGTGGTGTTATACCATAGCTCGATGTCATGGCACTCCTCAACTTGAAGGTCCATAGGGTACATCTCCAATGTCGGTCCTCCATCCAATAGACGTATCATGTAGATAAGAAGGAGACAGCAATGAAAGTATGGCCCATCCAATATGCATATGTGAAGATGGCTCAAAGGGAAGGAGTTCACCTTTAGTAGATTGTCGAAAATGTTGGTGTCGCACATCATGTACGCCTTCACATAACCAATATGTCTTGTGATGGTAACGCCTTCTGAATTCCTCAAAATGAAAGAACATGACAAACACTCAGAAAAACAAATGAGGTTAGCGAAAATGTAAAACCAACATTCGTGTGTTTAAATACCCAACAAGTGTTCTCATCATTCTTATCATAAGAAAGTACAAGATGTGACATGGTATGAAAGCATATGATGCGACTACAACCAAAGACATTAGGATCAAGTAAACAAGCAAGCTTCACAAGTAATATGCCCAAGTCTCCAAGATAGATAAGCATAGCATGGGCGCACTCACTATAATGGCATATGAGAGGTGCAGCTAATGGAGACAAGAGACAATTATCAAGATATATCATGTGAGAGGCATGAACATATATGTCATCAACCCAAGAAAGTGAGTAAGAATGGAACATGGGTGATGGGACAAAGCAAGCAATCATAGTGATCAAGTCAAGCAAGCTAGTAGTGCGAAGATGCAACGTACTAGAAGTAATCATGGCAATCATGTCATGTGTGCAAATACTGGGCATACATAATGCACATGACATATCACAAGTATGGAAACAAGATATGAGCAAAATATCATCAATGTATTGGCGAGAGGCCATATGTAAATAGCAATGGGACATCATGACTCTCCCAACACAAGAATCAACAATAGCATGTGGCACAAGGAAAACATGGTAATAGCAACAAGGATCTCCACCAAGCATGCAAATACACATAGAAGTAGTATAATGGTGAATCATGGGTAAATGCACGCAAGGGTCACAATTGCATGTCAAAGGCATCGAAACAAGCATAGCATGCAAAGTGAACAAAATATAATGGGCATAAGGTGACCAGTGATATATAGCCCATAGTCGTGTGAGAGCCAAGTAGAATAGATGCGCGTAGTCGTTGCGCGAAGGGAACGATGCTAAGGATAGTCCACGGGATCCCAAGTCATCGTTGCTCTCAAGAGCTCATTTCGTCAACTCTTGGGATTGAGAGGTTGAGGAGTGTACGTGAGTACCTACACAAAACAAAGACAAAGGGAAAATTGTGTGTGCGTGGTATATGTACATCATCCATCATGATGCGCATGTGCATGTGTTGGTTAGCACGAAATAGCCAATGCTCAAATAAATGAGACACTACTAGGGAAAACCCTAGCAGTAGCGCGGGTAATTTTCCTATCAGTAGCGCGGGACGACGCGCTACTGATAAGGCGCTACAGCTAACATGTAGCAGTAGCGCCTGTCGACCCACGCTACTGCTATACATGGCTAGCAGTAGCGCGCTTTAGTGCAGAGCGTTGCTGCTAATATCTGCAGCGCTTTTTAGCAGGAAGCGCTACTGGTAAGGGAGCGCTACTGCTAACTTTGTTCCCCTCGCTACTGCTAGTTTTATTAGTTTCTGTTTTTTCTGCATATTTGTTTTGTATTTGAATAGGCTTTATACAATAATCTTTAGCATATCATACACATACAAATATAATCATAGCATATACATACAAATAGTCTCATCAAATCATGTCATCATCATCCAACACAAAGTGGTCTCTCGTCATCATCTCAAAAATAGCGATACAAGTCTCGATTACTTGCAACTACATCGTCATCCATCTAAACAATGATATACGCGAGAAGAGCTATCACTTTGAGTGAGAGCGGAACTATGCAGTACATGAGTTCGTATCCCTCTCTCGCATTAGCGTGAACCTAAAACTAACTACTGCCTGTCGCTCGGAAACCGGAAACCGGTACACCTGGGCCCGACACTTCGGCCACTCGTCGTATATATACTCCTGGCGTAGCACTTCTTCGCCATCGATGATCTATGCACCTGCATCGTCACATGAGTCGATGATATGCAACATATATAGTTGAGCAACAGAAAGAGTCAGACTTGGCAAAAATAGAAGCAACATATCATAAGCATAAATAACAAAGTTGATCGTACCCAAAATGCCCTAACTAGAGTGATCGTCGCTAGTCGAGGAGGACGGTTTAATTACATCACAAATAAAGTTTCGTCGTGCATAACTCAAAGTTTCGTCATACAGAAAGTATGGACTAAACGGACACATTGTCATATATCGACAATCACTCCAACATGTAGTGCCATCCATCCAAGTCAGGGAGATAGTCCCCGAGCCTAGTGAAAGGCTTCAGGTCGAGACGCTGAGCGGCTACCCATGTTCAGACGTCTTCCCGCGACATTTGTCCTTCTTCGTAGAACATCCCTGTTTTTTCAACGACCTCCTTCATGATGATTTGGGCAAGTTCGCGCTGGATGTGATAGAACTCAGCTCGAAGTTGATGATCCTTGATATCTCCTACGTTCTTTGCCCATTGCAGAATATGGGAATCGCCGGATGTAGGTGACATGCGAAGGTTTTGGTGATCCCGTCTGTACTCCAGCATGTGGTGTAGGACATAGAATCCATCATTAAGAGAATCACTCGGTTGCTGGATGCAGCAGAAGTCGGTCTTATGGCCGAAGGTGGGCCTGCCATCCCTTATCTTCTTGTCCTTGACCTCTCCACCCCGTGCGTCGTAGTAAAACATAGCACTGTCGAGAACAGACTTGATGTGGGTGTAATCCTTTTTGTTAATGTTCTTCGACGAGTCCAAGTAAAGAGCGTGGGAGTATCGGGGGTAGAGGATGATGAGGACGGCGCGCCCGCCGCTGCGCAAAATAAGTACACCTCAAATTAATTAGCCTCCACCATGCAAATTAATGATTGAAATCGAAGGAAGGATATCCGCGCGGATGACTTACAGGGGATGATAAGGCATGAGAATCGCCTCCTTGTCCTTATTGGTGAGCATGAAATTGACGATGTGTTCCCTCGCGTATTCACGGTGCTTTGCGCAGACTCCCAAGAAGCCCTCGTGCATGAAGTACGGGTCAGCGACACAGATATGAGGTATCTGCTCAACCCCGATGAGGTAGTTCATGTGCAAGGCATAAAGGCGGACAAACGTAAAATCCAGCTTCTTCACGTGAAACATGTCGAATATGTAATTGAATCGAAGGAAGAACTTCTCCGCGGGGAATGTGTCGACGTACGACAATTGCCGCGGAACGTTAACCACGTAGATTTCTAGGCGGCCAACGCGTCGCTAAACTTGGTCATGGCGTGTTTGTTTATCTTCTTCATTGCCGGGTCCTTATCTGGATCTTTATAATCCTTTTCATTCCGGCCTGGGAACAAGAATATCTGGTGCAGCTTCTTTAGGAGGGAGGGCCTCATATTATCTATCTTGTTTAGTTTCTCATCGTTGATGGTGGCGGTTGTCCGTATGATGCAGCCTATTTGATTGTCGTAGCACGCGCGCGCTTCCTCGGGCGCGTTTGGCTCAAAATTGCCGTCATCCACCTCTGTGACCATCAGTCTAGTAGTCTTAAGCTTGTTAGTAAGCCGTTTCCTCTTTGCTTTCGGTTCTATACCGGCTCCGCTAGTCTCGGCGCCGGTCTCAGTCTCAGCGCCGGTCTCGATGCCGGTCTCAGTCTCAGCGCCGGTCTCGATGCCGGTCTCAGTCTCATCGCCGGTCTCAGTCTCAGTGCCTGTCTCGATGTCGGTCTCAGTCTCAGTGACAGGTGGACCCAGCAACATCAACTGTTGATCGTCGGCTTCCCTCAAAATTTCCTCTGCCGCCAAGTACACGTTGTCGCAGTCACCAGAACCCTGTCCTTCATCGTTGCTAGCCATGTTTCCTACGATTAAATCTAGTCAGTTAAATCTAGACCTAATAAAATGAATAATGACATAAAAAAGGCCTATGCTTTGCAGGAACGTTGACTCCTTCCCGGTGCGGCAAATCCCGGGCACCCGATATATCCTAGTTTGTAGCACAAGTCTTGCCGAAATTCACAGAAAATTTCGGCATGACTTTTGCTGAAAAGTGGACAAATCAATAACCTGAAATTTGCTGGAACGGAAATGAATCAACATTCTGGCAAAACATAGGCCACTCGGCTTCATTCCCTGGAAACAGTGTTCAAATATCCATCTTCGACACCGCAACACATGTCCAAATATACACGAGCAACCACATGTCCAAATATACATGTCCAAATTTCACAAGCTAATTCAAAAACTAAGTGTAGAAAAAAATTCATTTAACTACTAATAGAACAAAATTCAGTTAACTTTAGTGCTCTATAATGATGAAAGGAAAAAATTTAGTTAACTACTAATTTCATTCATTTAGGTTATTCATTTAACTTCACCTAATTAACCTACTGTACCACTACTACTAGCAGCACTACTAACCTAATTAACCTAGCAAAACCCTATTGCCCTAACTAAAAAACATCTATGAAAACAAAAACCCTAAATAAACCCTACTGCCCTAACTAACTTTTGTTGTAAACCAATTTTTTTGCTCTAAACTAATTTTTGCTCTAAACTAATTTGCTCTAACATCTACTACTTAACATCTTTTGCTCTAAACTAAATTTTTTGCTATAAACAAACTTTTGCTCTACTAATTTTTGCTCTAAAATGCAGAGAGAGAGGAGTGGTGGGGGAGGGGTGGGCGCTTACACAGAGGGGAGAGACGGTGGCGGGGAGGTGCTCGGCGACGGAGGCAGGGGCGAGGAGGGTGGGCTCGGGCACGGGCAGCAGCGGTCCTGGGCGGGCTCGGGCGGCGGTGAGGTCAAGGGCCGCCACGGTGAGGTCGAGGGTAGCGACGGTGACGTCGAGGGCGGGCTCGGGCGGCGGCGGTTAGGCTGAGGGAGGCCTCGGGCGGCGGCGGTGAGGATGAGGGCGGCCTCGGGGGGAGACGGTGAGGTTGCGGGTGTCCACGCCGGCAGGCGGCGGCGGCGAAGTGGGGCGACGGCGAATTGGGGAGACAGCGGCGAAGTGGGGCGAGGGATTTGGGGGAGAAGTTGTGGGGGGAGGCAAACCGCTGGTTAAGTGAAACATAACGGTAGCGCGTTTTTGAAAACGCGCTATAGCTAAGTTACCTACAGCGCGTTTTCAGAAACGCGCTACTACTATGCCTTTCTCCTTTTTCCCTTTTTCATTTATTTTTCTTTACGTTTTATTTTTTTCTTTCTCCTTTTTCTATTTCTTTCATTTTCATTTACTTCTCTACTTGTTTTTCATTTTATTTTCTTTTCGTTAGCAGTAGCGTCTTACACGTAAACGCGCTGCTACAACAATATTAGCGGCAACGCTATTTCTAAAAGAGCGCTACTACTATGTGTAGCCTATCGGCTTAGTGGTGGGAATTTTAGTAGTAGCGCTTTTAGGACGGGGCGCGCTACTGCTATATATGTATCTGCAGCGCGGTTTTTCCGCGCGCGCTACTGCTGTGTAGCAGTAGCACGCTTTTTTAACAAGCGCTACTGCTAAAGTTCTGTGTATAAGGTTTTCCCTAGTAGTGAGATGCGTGATATAGAAACATGTCATCCATCATGAGAGGTTTGTTATTATGTATAGCATAATGGAGACTCAAATTTTTTAATGCGTCATGAGAAATATGTAGAGCATTGTTATTCATGGAATGCGTATAGTGCACGCAATTATGGGAATAATACAAAGTATGGAATGCATCAAAATCTCCTGATATGTATGAGGAAACTATGGGGGTCTCCTCATGAGCATTAATGGAAACATCACATGGAGAATATTGACAACACCCAAAACAATGCATAACCGAAGCAATGTGATCATGGCATGGCATAGTAGATGAATTGCGCAAATCATGTAAAGGAAGCATGGCAATATCATCGCATGAAAAACAAAAGCCAATGACCATCATCTCGTCATCTATGCCATAAGTGCAAATGGGATTTATTTTAATGGGGCATGCATAGTTACCATGTTGAGATTGAAATGATGCAATATGGGAGATCTCACTCATAGCATATGACATGTTTAATGGATTATCAAACATGATGTGACCGATAGAATTTTCACATGATATCCTATGGAGCATAGCATCACTACTAGGAAAATCAACATGCTCATCATCATATTCATATGGCATATCTAAGGATGTAGAAGACATAGTATGTGGTGAATCCATAAGGTGATCATCATCATGCAAGCAATCATGTGTAAGATAGTCCACTAGTGGGACAAGAGAAGTACCATCACCTATTTTACCTTTGGAGAATGGCTCATGTGTTGTAGGTGAGGTAATCCACTCGTTGTCATCTTCATCCTGATGGAATCATGTGGGGGTGCATCTTCTTCCACCATGGCCATTGTCGTCTCCATTGGAGGTATGGACTCGTCGAGGATAGGCATGTCGTCATGTAGGAGACCTAGCACCAAAAGGGAAAACACACTCGGAGTAGAGGGTAAGTCATTAGAAATCATAGTGGCCTCACATACCGTGTCAACTATCTCACTCACTAGGTATTGTGGCTCACTCACTCCCTCTTGGATGCTCTCACTCGTATGGTTGGTGGAGTCACTCAAATGGCTCTCAACCTCACATAGGATGTGTGGCATGCTCTCAAGTGTGGGGCTACTGGTGGTCACACTCATCCTCTCATAGGAAATGCACTCAATGTCACATATGGTGGAGTCACTCATGTGGTGGTGGCTCTCCTCACATGGGAATTGGGGCATCTCTTCATATGTGGGTGTCGGAGAGATGTTGGTGCAAATGTCTCCATGCTCAACTCCTATCGCCGCCTTGGTTGAAGGGATAGTCCCATGCTCAACCTCCTCATCCATAACGCCTCCAAAGATGAATGCCGTAGGATGTGGCAAAACATCACTCTCCTCCGAGACCAAAGATAATGTCTCATGCGCGGTCTCATAGCTTGACTCGGAGTAGGAGTCCTATATGGGCGTTGTCTTCATGTTGTTGAAGAGGTTCATGCTCGTCGCCGTAGTCGAAGGGGATGGCCCTAGCTCGACCTTCTTGTCGCCATCTTGTTGTTGGAGGCCCATATGATGTGGCACCTTGTAGCTCGTCTCCATGACCGAAGGGAAATTCCCATGCTCGGCCATCTTCCTTGAGGGGCTTTCGAAGATGGAAGTGTCGCCCTCGCTCGTAGGTGGTCGCCTTGTTGTTGAAGATGTCGATGTAGGCCAACTCATGGGAAGTAGGCGAAGATGTCGTACGTCCAAAGGCGAAGATGCCTTGATAGCACTTGGCGAAGATGCCGAAGTGGTGGTGGTAGTAGCTATAGCGTCCTCTTGGTGGTGCTTGTCTCGCGGTCTTCTCTTGTGCTCATGAAGTTTGGACGTAGCTTGATGTAGAGCTTGTTGGGACTTGTAGGTAGGCGCATCTCAATCATCTTCATGTTGATGGTGTCGTTGTCGTACTTGAGCTCGGAGTAGATGTCGTTCATTGTCGTCGTGCACATGTTGCTTGGAGGTGACTTGCCCTTCATGACGATGTGGATCACAAATGTGATGATGGTCACCATATAGATGTAGACGTGGACGACTTGCGCTTGCATCGCATGGGCGCTCCAAAGATGGTCGACTCACTCGCCGCCGCCTTGAGGATGACGAAGGGGAAGAAGAAGACTTGTAGTCGGTCACCATGTCTCATAGTTGATCCTTTAGCTCGTCCAACTTGGTGTCGATGTAGTCCCTTTTCCTTGCTTCAGAGTGTCGTATGTCGATGGCGAGGTTGTCGAGGCGCTCTCGCAAGGTAGATTGTGCACCTTGCATTTTGTGTTGTAGTCTGAAGATGGACGTTTTGGTGATTTAGTTGTTCGCGCCATCGTTGTCGTGGAAGACCGGAGATGCAATGCCTTTCCTATCCATCACAAGACTCGAGCAAATATGAGTGGAAGAAAGGAGAGAACTATACTAAATGTACCTTGACTGATGTTGAAAATGGATCAATGATCACTCAATGATGTAACAAGGAAATAGCACAATTGGTATCGATCTCGTCAATTTCTCACACCTACACAAATAAAGCTTATGGTGGAGCTTGGTGACGATAATGGAACAACAATTTGATGCAAAATGTTAGCAAGAGTCAATAATGTTGAAAGAGATTCACAAATTCGCAAGTCAAACAAGTAGACCAATAGCAATGGGTGGCACACGGAAACACACACACACACACGGATAGATAAATGGGGTCGTGCAACCAAGGAATGAGCTCAAAATGTGGAATCCACGGAAAATGCTCTTGTTGCACAACCCTAGAGAGATGCTAGCACGATTGCTCAATAGGCGGATACGACACTTGTGCACAACCTATAGGAGAAAAAAATGCAACGACTTCTATCCCACTTATGCTATGTATATATGGTTCCCGGTGTTTCTCTCAAGATGATCAAAGATGATCGGATATGACAATCTTATATGCAATGTGGTATGATGCTATGGCACTTGCTTACAAGCTCTTTGTTCACTCTTTTTCTTTGCTTAAAAGCTTATTCTTTTTTTGTATGGTCACTTTGCGAAATGCACAAACCAAGATAGCAATTGTGTATATGCGGGAACAATCTTGTGACACAAGATATGATATGATGATACCAATATGAAATGGTATGTATGCAATGGAAGGTGTAGATCACTAATGTGCACAAGTAACATTGCCGGCAATACTCAAATGGCCAGTCTCGATAGGCAAGTGACGCAAAATGGGCTAGGGGATATCAATGCATTTGCAAGGGGAATATACAATGGTGTCGTCGTGGTTGCCGTCAATGATTTGGCATGTGTACATAAGGACGGATGATGTTGAAGTGGTCAATGTCGATGACGACCTCGTGGCGATGATGAGTGGCGGTGTTCTCGATGCTGAACCATTCCTAATTAGCCGAAACACCTTAGGAAACAAAAAAACTGTGAACTCAAAATCTCAAACGTCAAATGTCAAAATGGTGGTAGCGGGAATGTGGTGGTGGTAGCCGGAATGCGGTGGTGGTTGCGGAAGTATTGGTGGAAACCCGGTCAAAATGAGTTATAGTGGTGGAAGGGTATGATGGGCTATACACGGTGTCGGACTTGAAAGCAATTTCCCTAAGTAGCCGAAACACCTTAGGAGACACAACTCACAACACAAACAAAATTGGGTTAAGTTGGGGTGGCAGAAGTGTATGGTGGGTAAGCCTATGCGGAAGTTATGGTGGTGGTTGATGAAGAAGCAAATGTCCCTAAGTAGCCGAAACACCTTTGGAGATTCGAATCACAACTCAAACAACCACTAATGCTATAGGGAACAAAATGTGTTGCGGAAGTCGGTGGTGGTTATGCAGATGATATGATGGAAGCCCTAGGCAAAGATGCCAAAGTTCCAAAAAATTTATGGAGTCAAATTGTGATGGTAGTATTTTTATGGGATAGGGGATGTCAATAGCTTCAAAACGAGCTAAAGAACGTCAAAATCGGACCCCGGATGAATTAGTTATGGTCAAAACGGTGAAACACCGAAGGCTGAAATGCCAGGGGCCGGACATCCGGGGGTTTGGCCGGAAATCCGGGACCTGATGTCCAGAACCGCGCGCAATTTGCGCTCCAGGAGCCGGATGTCCAGGCCTACGGGCTGGATGTCCTGGGGCCAAATGTCCAGGGCTACGGGCCAGATGTCCAGGCTCCAAATCCTAGGATGAACTCGAGGAACTCGATTTTAGGGGCGGAAATTGATGATTTTGCAGGCAAAATTGGAGACATTTCGTGGAAGGAAAGTGGGGAAACTTGGGGAAATGCTAGATCCACTCGAAACCAAGCAAATCCATGGATCAAAATCAATAAAACATGATCAAACCAACAAATCACAAAAAAAATTGGGGAGCTATTTTTTGTGGGGATATTCGAAATTGGGGTAGAACACAACAAAATTAGGCTAGAAAACGAAGAGGGGAGGCTCTGAAATCGTGATCAATGTGGCTCATGATACCAAGATGATGTAGGGTGGAACTCTGTACGGCCGATCTTTCACGAAAGGAGCGGATCCCGCGAAGAACACGAAGAACACGAGGGGAAATCACGAGGGGAAACACGAGAGAATCACTCAAACCAACAAGATTCGGTCACACATATGCTAGATCCTCGAAACACAAAGAGATACACGATCGGGATCCAACAAAGGACGATACATAGGTAACTAGTTCTTCTCCGTGAGGAGGTCTTGAGGTCTTCTCGTTAGGGGTCTTGAATCCAAGGTGGATCTTCTCCGAAGAGGCGACGGTCTCTCTCGGTGGAGTAGATCCGGATGGATGAGCGAGGCTCTATCTCACATATGAGCTATCACAACGCTAACCCTAACTAGGAGGAGGAGGGGGTCTATATATAGTGTTATCCCATGAAGGGGTAAGTGAGAGGTGGGATACATGGGCCCTTGGCCCGTTCACTGTACGCAGAGAGGCGTCGGATGTCCGGGCTGGGGGCTGGATGTCCGGCGGCTCACGAAGAGCCGGATGTCCGGGCCTTGTCCGGATGTCCGGCTGAGTTCGGCCCGAACATATGCTCTCTGGATAGGCGGGGCCGGATATCCGGGCGAAGGAGGCCGGATGTCCGGGGCTTCGGGAGTAGCCGGATGTCCAGGGCATGGGGCCGGATGTCTAGGCTGTCGGGGGCGCTTCCGGAGCTCTCTGAGTAGGTGGAGGCCGGATGTCCGGCCGCTGTAGCAGCTGGCCCTTCTTCCTTCTTCCGCCTTCGCTTCCGCGCACGTTTGGCCTTGGTCCTTGGGTTCTCCATGGTCTCCTCGGGTGTACCTGTGTATGAACAAGGTCCACGCTTGAGGTAGCATCCATGTCTTACATGCGGAAAGGGAAGACTCGGAAAGGAGCGAGTTAACCTTAGGTCCAATGGCGTATGCTTGAGGTCTCGTCGTATGTCCACTTGGGGCTTGGGGAGTAGTCATAGTGTACATGGGGATGATCGTCGGATGCTCTGCATCACAATGTCTAGTATTCCTAGACCTCCTTGCTTCTTAGGTTTACACACTTTGGACCATGCAATTAGGGCAGTACCTCTGTCTTCCATCCCAAACTTTCTCCAGAAAAAGTTTCTGAGATACTTATTAATCAATCACCCCTTGTGGCAAAGCTAAAGTACACATGAAAAAGGTTGGAAGAGCTGAGAAAACAGACTTGATCAACAAAATTCTGCCATCATATGAAAGCATGGTGGAGCATCCTATCTGTCTTCTTTCAATCATTTGCATGATGGGATGGAAGTCTCCAATTCTAAGCCTGCCAGTACTTATGGGTAGCCCCAAGTAGGTGAAAGGGAATGATCCCCTTGAACACCCTAAAATACCCAACATAATGTTTATAAGCTGCTCAGGAACATTGATGGGGACCAGCATGGATTTCTCATAATTGACTTTAAGACCAGCGAAAGCTGAGTAGTGGCTGGTGAGATTTTGGACTTGAGAGATCTGAGCTGGAATTGCAGGAAGAATTAATAGAGTATCATCTGCATATTGAATCATAGGGTATTGTGGACAGGCTTGATTACTGATTGGGGCTGATATAATATCATGTTGAGTGGCGTCATTCAGTATAGATTACAAAAGATCTGCCACCAAAACAAAGAGGAGAGGTGACAATGGATCCCCTTGTCTTACTCCCCTTTAACAATGAAACACCTTTCCAGGCACTCCATTAAGCAAAACAGCAAAAGAAGAAGATGATAGAATCATATTAATCCAATGAATCCATCTGTCACCAAAGCCTCTAGCTTTCATGAGGGCAATAATAGCATCATGCTCAATTAGATCAAAGGCCTTGGCAAAGTCCAGCTTAAGCACCATTGTAGGATTTTTGGACTGCTGACACATGTGCAGATATTCAAAAGCCCATCCCAGTCAGTCTTGTATTGTTCTCTTCTTGAGGAAGCCATATTGGTTATCATGCACAATTTTCAAAACAATTCCTTGCAATCTGTTGGTCAAGAGCTTTGTAATGATTTTGATTTTGCTATTCAGCAGGGAGATGGGTCCGGAATCATTTGGACTGTTGGGGTTATCTTTCTTGGGTATAAGTGTAATGTATGAAGAGTTTATACATTGAAGTGAAATATTCCCTTCATAGAAGTCCTCTATAAGCTTGTAGAAGTCTTCAGCAATTATAACCCAGCAAGCTTTTATGAAATCCCCATTAAAACCATCAGGCCCTGGTGCTTTATGAGATGGTAAATGCTTCACTACTTCATCAATTTATTTTCTTGAAAAAGGCCTTTCAAGATCACTCAGACCATCCATTCTTTTGATGAGAGAAATGATGTTGAGGGGGTCATTTGTGGCAGCAGATTGCCCAAGTCTCTCTTTAAAAGATTTCCAAAGAGTGGCAGCCTTTAAATGGTGCTCAGTACGTTCAGTGCCTTGTTCATCTTGATGCATATGAATGTAATTATTTCTGTATTTGATTGTGGCTTTGGCTTGAAAAAAATTGGAATTCTCATCCCCAAATTTGACCCATTTGATAGTTGCTCTTTGCTTCCAATAGATTCTCTGAAATGAAAGTAGAATGAGCAGGTGTTCTTTTAACAAATCTCTTCCATTTTTCTCAGCCACTGACAAGGCTCTATATTCCTAAAAAATGTCCCACATTAAGATAGCAGCATTAGTAGTTTGAATATTTCCAGCAAGATTTGACAAATGCTTGCTCCAGGTCTTAAGTCCCTTTCTAAGTCCCTTGAATTTTGTTGTGATTAATTTGGCACTATCATTCTCCTGCAAAAGTTGACTCCAAATGTTCTTGACTGTGTCCTTGAAACTGTTGTGCTGCAACCAAAAGTTCTCAAATCTGAAAAGGCTTGATTTTGGGATATTTGTGCCAATGGAGATAACTATGGGGGAGTGATCAGACACGGGCTTTGCCAAAGAAGTAACTAAAGTGTTAGGATAATCATTCAACCAATGCTCAGAGGTGAAAACCCGGTCAATCTTTTCCAGGAGAGGAGCTTGTTGCATATTGCTCCAAGTGAACTTTCTGCCCTTGAGAGGGATTTCCACCAGTGCCAGTGAACTAATGGCCTCATTAAACTGCATCATATTATAAGTATCCCCAGCTCCATCATTTCTGTCAGTAGGATATCTTATATAATTGAAGTCCCCTGCAATGAGCCAGTTAGTGTCATCTGGCATTTGAATGTCTTTGAACCAGTTTAAAAAGTTGATTCTGCCAATATTGTCACAAGGCCCATAAATGATTGTAAGAATCCAAGAACTTCCATTGTGCAGTGAAGTGAATCAGATAGAAATGGAGAAGGTGTTTTTAAAAAGGCACTCTCCCTGGAAAACATTATCATTCCAAGCAACGAGTAAGCCTCCTAAGGCACCAATAGATGGGACATACTCAAATTTATTTATTCTCTTTGGGAAAATATTTTTTAGGTAAGTGCTATCAAAGTTATTTCTTTTATTTTCTTGCAGACTTAGAGTAGCACAACCAGATTCTTCTATTTTGTTGGAGATAGCCAACCATTTATCACTAGAATTGATGCCCCTCACATTCCAATTCAAAATACTCCAATTTTTACTCATAGAGGCATAGGTAATCTAAACTCTGTTCCACGGGAAGACTGAAGCCACAACCAGATACAGCATACCCCTTTTCGTGATAGATTAAACTGGTCCCACTTAGCAAAATAAAAGTCCACAGAAAATAGAAGACCACTGAGAGGAACAAGCATCTAGAAGTGCCTATTACATAACCAGATCCAGAGGAAGTACAAGTTTGCCTCCTAGCTATATTAACAAAATACTGCATCATTATCAGATCTCTTCTTCTTTGGTGCAGAGTTTTCCTAGTCCTTCCATACTGGTTGCTTCCCTCCTTTCTTCACTTTTTTCTTCTGAAGAATTTCTTCTATGCAGTTCTTGGCATCAACCTTGCAATAAGAGATGTTTAAATTTTTAATGACTTTGTTATTGCAAGCAGGAGGCTGGGCAAGACAGGCCATACAATTAGCATCTTGACAGGTTTTCTTTTTGAATCCTTTATTAATATGCAGCAGCCTCTCACTCCTTCTTACCTCAGATTCAACCACAGGGGGTCGTTCCTTTCTCTTGCCTTTGAGCTGCTGCTCCACAGGGGTTGAAGATTCTCCATCTTTAGCAGGGGTGGAGACAGGGCTCCTGCTACTCTCAGAAGCCTCCTGAGCACACAGAGGCGGCTGGTTAACAGGACAGGTAACAGGAATGACAAAATCAAGATGTTCCTTGCAGATATTTCCTTTCTGTATGATTTGCCCCATTGAAGATTGTAGAAAAGATTTTGCCCACTCAAAACTATCTGCAGTTAACATAATGGAGCAAATAAAGTTAACCCAGTCTAGAGATACCGTAATGACAGGCAGAGCAACATCAGTAGCAGGAGCAAAAAACTTCTTCCAAGCTTCCAAACTTGAAACAACAATGCTAGGAGAAGCTGAAACATTCATGAGTGGGCCACCTGTATTATATTTGCCTTTGACAGAATACCCAAGATGAGGTGAGCAACTATAATTAGAACCTGATTGTGAAGAAGCATAGTTGTGTGGCTGAGTAGAAGTTTTGGAGCAAATCTCTGGAGCTTCATCTATCTCAATCTCCTCATCCACATCTTCACTTTCTTTAGACTGAATTTCCCCAAGAGCAGGAACATAAGTATGGTCAACAAGTTGGATGACATGGGCATCTCCATCAGCCAAGTTCAGAGTAAAGAAAGAGTTATCTTCTTCAACGAGAGTGGCAACAATCTGCTCAGGCTCCAAGTTGAGGTCCACAATGATATTGGCTTTAAGTCCCAGAGCTGGCCCAACAGTAACTGAAGGAAAATCAGCTTGCATTATTTGAGCTGGCATCACTGGGAGTGGGGGCTCCTGCTGCAAGTTGGGGACAACATGCTGTGGTGGGAGATCATTTGGTTGGGCTACTGGCCCCACCCTAAGATTGGGATCAGGAAGCCCAGCAAGGGCCTCATGGGCTTGGCTCAAAAAATTTAAATGACCATTTCCCTCCAAAAGCAATGGTGCAACCTCTTCATGGTGACATTAGAGCCCACAGAAATGGTGAGCTCACTGTTGACATCCATATCAGGCATTTCATCAAGAACATGTTGCTCCTCCATTGGCTGCATCAAATCAGCAAGCTCCATGAATTCACCTTCTTCAATTTCTTGGTCAATTTCAGGACCCATGGCCCAGTGACCCCAACCAGGTAAATCCTCATATCTTCTTTAGGATTGTCCTCCCCTGCAATATCATCTTGCAAAGCTTACTGATGAAAATTTCCCTCATTTTGAGGCATGACATCTTGAGCCTGATGCTGAGCTACTGGCCCCACAAAGTGATTTAACTGATTTGGGTGGAAGAAAGGGTTTGCAGGCTGAGGGTGGGGTTACCATCAATAGGAACTGTATCTTCATTAGGGGGGCCTTCTCCAGCTGCAGCTTGTTGCACTATAACAACATGGATTGTCCAAGATTCAGAATTGGGGTTTTCAGATTCTCCCACAACAATGTTGATTGGAACACCCCTAAGCTCATCTACTATGAACCATCAAACCGGCCTTAGTGCTTCTAGCTCTATCCCAGAGCAACATTTTTCCAAAACTCCTAACTGCATTAGCAATCTCATGAATGTCTCTCTTGTCAAAAGGAAATCCAACAAGCAGCACCCAAATATCTCTGTTCATATCAAGATTTCTCCAGTTGAGCCCTTGATTATTCCTTTGAAAAATGACATACACATCACCATACTGATGAGGGCTTTGCAGAACCATAGCATCTCGATCAAAAGGAGAATTAAAGCGCACATATGCTTGACCAAACGGGCATGCGCAGATTTCAGCAAAGGTCAAATGCTTTTCTTGCATAATGAAATCCCCTATAACTTGCCTGACATTAGGGAAGAATACCTTCTGATTAGGCATTGGAACCATTGTAGCTATGGCCCAATCTTCGTGCCTAGGCGTTGCCGCCGACGTGATGACTCGAACTCTTGCAGGTCTACCATCAACTTGGATGGCTTGATGGTGCAGAGGAAGAAACGAAGCAGGGTCGAAGGGGATGTTCGCCATGGCTGGGTTGAAGAGCTCTCCTCAACCGACTACATGTTGCAGGATGAGATTGGAAGTGAGGGCCGGTGGAGGGGGGGGAGAGGGTAATGCAGGAGCTTGTTCTTGGCGAGGCACTGGGGCGTTTGGTGAGGGAATAAATTGCCATCCTCTGTTTCCTTCTAACTCGAGTGCATTTCTCTGGGAAGCCGCACCAATTGCTCCGTTGTCAGGGGGAGTTGCAGCTGGTGCAGATAGAGATGAAGACCGGCAATTTGACGTAACAAGAGGCTGGAATGTCGATCGACAGCCACTGGCGATGTGGCCCCACCTCTTACAATTACGACACTGGATCTTGTTGGAGCAGGCCGGCCTCTCGTGGCCCATAGAGAGACAGCGGACACAGAAGACATTGGGCTGGTTTGACTGGGCTATCCTGGGCTCCGTCGGCTGAGGATTAGGAGGATTGCCATGGGCTGTGGCAGTCACTTTAGTTTGAATGCGCGAATTTCCCGCTCCAGACGAGTCAGTAAACGGGGGGAATTGAATTCTGTTAAAGACCGAGGTAACTGCCACCGTTGATGGAGCTAACGCTGATGGAGCCTGAGATCTTCGATTTTGAGGATTATTGTTCCTGATCGGAACAATGAATCTGTGCACACGCACAACATCTGCATATGAATTTTGCCTTCGTGATGTGGAGACTTGCGTCCAACCATCATCTCTCTCCGGATCAGAAAGAGAGCGATGTTTAGGCCCATTTGCTCCCCAAAGAAGAAAACCCAAGTTGAATTCCGGGATTGAGATATTCCCTCCATTGTAAATCGCAAAACCAACATCCAAAGATGAGACCCAGAACTTGAACATATGATCTTGAAGCTTACGAACCTTGAATAACGAAGCACGCCCCCCAAAACATGAGAGAAGGATCATACCAACGGACTCCTCCGTAAGCCTGAACTGAGATCGAGTAAATTCCGCAACCAAGAAGAATTCCCTCAATCCGCTGCCCTCAGAGTAGTTGATTGGGAGATGAAGAGAATTCCAGATGCCGTCTTCAAATGCATGCCCTTTGTCGAAGCGGAGATCGAAAAGAGACATGGTGACCAGCTCTGGAGGAGAGGAACAGGAAGCGTAGAGCTGCTTGGTGGCCGCCGCGGTCGGAGTGACCTGCGGCGTGGATGGGTGGCCGCCGCGGCCGGAGCGGCCAGCGGCGTGGCTAGACGGTGGGGGCTAGTCCCATTTTCTCGGAAATTTTAGTTGGAGGCCAATGATAGATTCAAGGCTTTACGGTCCTACAGTTAATATTTTTGAACAGTTTACCATATTTATGGTTCTGCTAAATCTAAGTCGTCTGACATTTTATCCCTGCCCTGATATCTCCTCGTTAAGATTCACGCGTGGCTGTGAGAAATGGAGACTAGATCATACAGCTATTGGAGGTAGGAAACCTTCCCTGTCAAAAAGAAAAAGAAAACTGCTTCGATGGAGCGCCGTAATATTTTCTGAAACTACCGGATATGTTCTCCGAACTGAGCAAGGGATTCACATTTGAGGCTTAATTCTACCACAAGTCAGAAGATGTTAGGAACTGGACATAGTCATACGTACGCTTTGGTCTCAGAAAAAGGCACGAAAACGAAGATCCTGCACCCCACCACGTACACAGAAACACCCGAGAAACAAAGGAAGAGCGGGACTGTACTGTTCATCTTCAAGGTTGCTGGATCCCAAATGGACCAAAGAACAATTCTTCACAAGTATTCCTATCCCTATGCAATATAAACTATGCGAGCACGTCAGCAGCAGTGCGTGCGGCCGCTGGACCCTGACTGCTTGACGCCGCCGAGCATCTGTGTCACCATCCCGATCCCGTTCTGCAACCACTGGCCGTCGTCCCCCACGAACGGCCTAGCCGCGGCGGCGAGCACGCTGGAGATCTGTATCACGAGCAAGAGCAGCAACACCACCTTGGCCATGTTCGCCGTCGCCGCCATTGTCGTCGACTAGGAAAGATCGCCCCGGTCAAGAGAAAGACTGAACCCAACAGAGACACGGGATGGAGTGCCCTGTCTGTTTTCGAGCTTGAAGTTCGCTTTTGTGCTTGTATGCAGCAATGTCTGGCTGAGGAACTGAGGTTACTTTCGAATGGATTGGAGGAAGCTCGCTGAGCTCGTCCGTATATATACATGCATGTAGAGCGGCGTGGCGTGCGGCTGTCTGTGTGTCCAGTGCCCTCGGTAAACGATTCAATGGAGAATTCGTGCAAGACTCGTTCATGGTCTCTCCAACACGCCGGTCTGAATCGATCAGCGCACGATCATGCTACACCCCGGCTCTTGAACCGTTCCAGCTTGTTCGACAAGTAGAACCGTATATATTACTACGTACTAGCAGGCTAGGCTAGCAGCAGAGGAAGAGTCGGAGAAACCTGCACTAACGTAAAGGAATGCGTGCTTTTGAATCCTGAATTCGTTCGGGTCAAACGCAAGAACACGAATATTATTTGTTCAACGAGAAGCTGAAATTCCTCGTGTTCATGTACATGGGTTTGGTCCTGGTCGTGAAAGGGAGGAGGCAGGGAAAACTTGCATACAGACACGCATCGTCCTTTTATGTGGCCAACATGAACAATGAACAATCTATCGTGTTCACTGTCGTACTACTACTGCTACTTAGTCAAGAAATACTGTGGCTCCGGTGGACCGAAAGGAGTATCTGTTGGTAGCTCTTGCCATGCATGGGCGGGTTGAGGTAAACGAACTGATGTCTTGTCCATGAGAAAGATTGACCGTCAGTGTTGACGTCATCAAAGACCAAGACTACTCGTCGGTTGCTTTAGGTAAATCAACGGTGTCGAAAGGTCAAAGGGCCGGAACCTGTCCAACACGAAAAATACGAGGTGGGGTTGGGAGATCGGAAGCAGTGACCCATTCTACACGGTCGCGCAAAGCAACACACGTATGCGCATGCATGTGTGTGCACCTACTACCTACGTGCACCTACCCCCCTCTCACCTCTATATAAACCCAGACCCACCATGCAAATCAACCCATCTCCATTCAGCAGAAACAAACCAAACCAAACCAAAGATCTCAGAAGTCAGAAGCCCTGCTGAACCTCGGAACCTGAAGCTACGAAACACCAAGCAAGGCAAATCTTTTCTCCCCCTAGCTAGATCAAAACCTTCTGTCTCCCGTCTGCACAGCCACAACAGCGATGGCGGCGACCGCGACGACATTGATGAGGATGGTGCTGCTGGTGGTGCTCTTGGTGCAGATGCTGAACGTCATGGCCGTCTCGGCGAGGACTTTGAAGGGGGGCGCCTGGCTCAAGGACGGCATCGGGATGGTGATGGAGATGCTCGGCGACCTGAAATCAGGCTCCAGCCCTCCCACGCACTGCTGCTAATCGAACCGATCAAGCACACAGTTTTTCTTCGGTTAGAAGATGTAAAGATGCGAGGCTCTCTTTTTCTTTTTGCCTCTTTGCTGTAGAGGGGTATAGATAGATAGGATCATTCTTTCGTTGGAGATCAACTGGCCACTCGACACAGGTCTAACTGTAACCATGTTATTTGAGTACAAAATTTGTTCATTCTTTCAAGCAATCGATGACAGTATGTGTATGAATTGTCTCTGGTCTTAGATGTTTCGACCGATTTCAAAAGTATGGGAGCGTCTAAATATCAGTTAACTGAAAAAATGATCGCATCAGTCACTTTGTTTCTATTCGTCGGATCAAAAACTGTCCGCACTTCGTCTTCTTCCTCCCCAGATTCGGTCGACCACCTGTGCAACCGCCGGCCCTACCGTGTCCCATCCGCCTGCCTCCACCACCCGGGGACGGCGGGCGCAGTCGCGCACCGCCTCGCCGCCCCGCCCTCCCCGCATCGTTGTTGCTGACCGCCGCCCCGGCCATTCCTCTAAGCTCCGCAGCAATAGAGAAGAA